>NC_080696.1:2964668-3101107 GCF_030445035.2 Dasypus novemcinctus | reverse complement strand
TCCACCCCCCGGGAAGCCCCCGAGTCCCGAGTGTCGGACTTTCCCTGGGGTCCCTGACCCGGGCACAGCTGATGGAGTAACTGCCTGGAGGCCGAGCGCAGTCGCCGGCCCCCTCCCCTTCCGCGGGGTGGCGGGCACAGCACACTTCCAGCCACAGCCGGTAACTGCGTTCTGCCCGCACCGTCGGCCCCCCCAAGGCCACAGAGGCAGCTGCCATCCATCAGCACAAGCTACCAGACGGCTCCGGGGTGCCGGGAATAAAAAGATACAGGGGAAGCGGCCTTGGCTCAACTGATAGGGCGTCCGTCTACGACAAGGGAGGTCCAGGGTTCAAACCCCGGGCCTCCTTGACCCGTGTGCAGCTGGCCCATGTGCAGTGCTGATGCACGCAAGGAGTGCCCTGCCACGCAGGGGTGTCCCCGGCGTAGGGGAGCCCACGCGCAAGGAGTGCGCACCGTAAGGAGAGCCGCCCAGCGCAAAAGAAAGTGCAGCCTGCCCAGGAATGGCGCCGCTCACACGGAGAGCTGACACAGCAAGATGACACAACCAAAAAGAAACGCAGATTCCCATGCCACTGACAAGAATACAGGTGGACAAAGAACACACAGTGAATGGATGAAGAGCAGACAACGGGGGGGGGGGGGGGAAGGAGGGGAGAGAAATTTTAAAAAGTAAAGATTTTGAGGCTGCCCTAGTGGCCAGGACAAGCCAGCCTCCCTGGAGGCCAGAGCCCCTACTGTTCAGCAGGGATGGGGACGTCCAGCCAAGAGGGACGTCCCCCCTGCACGCCAACCCCAGGCCTTGGACAGCCGCCCTGCCCTGGGGGTCCCGGCACAGAGACGGGCGGGCAGGGCACTGGGAGAGAGGCCTCCAGCTTCCCGGCCTCCCAGCGGCAGCTGCACCTTCCGGGCAAAGGCTGTGCGGCCGCGGGCCCCCGCGTCCCCGCCTCCCCTCGCCCTGGCGTGGCCCCCCAGCGGCACGAAGCCGGCCTGTGTGCGCAGCAGGAGGCTGCAGAGACGAGGAGGCTGGCTGGGCCCGGTCGGGCAAGGCGCCGGCTCCTGCTCACCTGGAGCCCGCACAGGCCCTCGGACGCTCCAGCCGCCCCCCGGGGGACCCGCACGGCGCCGCCCTCCCCCCAGCAGCCCAGCGGCCCCTGGAGCACAGCCAGCGCCGGGCCCGGCCTGCCAGCCTCTCGACCACAGCCTGGGTTCCTGGATCCGTGAGAACAGCACGTTTCAGACACCGAGTTTTAGGGTAATTTGTTACGCAGCAGTAGATCACTGACAGTCAGCAGCTGTCCCCCCCAAGACCTCCTGGAATGCAGGGGTGGGTGGGGTGGGCAGGTGCCTGGCCAGACCCCCAGCTTACGAGGCACCCGAGACCAGCACTTCCTCCCAGCAGTGGAGACTCACCTGCGGGTCTTTAGACACTACTGTCCCAGGCCATTTAAACCAGGCTCTCGGGCACGGCGCCCTGCGCACGTTATTCTTGTAAGGCGCCCTGTGCTGCAGGGGCTTAGCCCACTGAGGACCACGGCTCCAGACAGCTCCGGAGGGGGCCCGCCCCACCCCCGCCCTGCCCCCGCCCCGCTCCTCCTGCCCCCTGCTCTGCCCCTGCCCCCTGCTCTGCCCCTGCCCGCTCCTCCTGCCCCCTGCCCCCACCCCCACCCCGCTCCTCCAGCCCCCCGCCCAGCCCCCGCCCCGCTCCTCCTGCCCCCTGCTCTGCCCCTGCCCGCTCCTCCTGCCCCCCTAGCCCCCGCCCGCTCCTCCTGCCCCTGCCCAGCCCCCGCCCGCTCCTCCTGCCCCCCGCCCAGCCCCCGCCCAGCCCCCGCCCGCTCCCCAGCCTCTGCTCGTGCCCACGGGCACCACACCACACACATGGCGCCCTCCCGCCCGCTCTCTGCATCCCCAAGGCCTGCTCAGGCCCTCCCCCGCCGGCCCTCTGCGTTGGGTTAAGGTCCTGCTGAGTGACCTCGTTCCGGCCACACGGCCTGCTCTCTAATGAGTCCTGTGCCACAGGCAGCCCATGTCTGCAGGTCTGTCCCCCAGGAGGCATCCTGAATGCTCTATGACCATGGGGATCCACACAGAGCAAGGGCTGCAGGGGAGCGCCGTGGGGCGGAGCCAGAGGCGGGGGCGCCGGGCAGGGAGGGCCCAGGGGAGGGGGCTCCGGGCGGGGCACCCAGCAGCAGAGGCTGGGGACCTTCGAGGTCCCCTCCCCACGCCTGACGCCACGGGCCGCTCACCACTCAGCCGCCACCACGCTGACGGAGGCTCGATGGACGCCGTGGCCTCCCCACAGGGGCTTCCCCAGAGAGCGGGGACCCCCAGAGTGCCAGGGGACGGGCAGCAGATCCCACAGGCACCAGATCCCACGGGCACCAAATCCTCGTGGGCACTAGATCCTCATGGGCACCAGGCCCCACAGGCACCAGATCCCGCAGGCACCAGGCCCCATGGGCACCAGATCCCATGGGCACCAGATCCTCATGGGCACCAGATCCCACGGGCATCAGGTCCCACGGGCACCAGATCCTCATGGGCACCAGGCCCCACGGGCACCAGATCCCGCAGGCACCAGGCCCCATGGGCACCAGATCCCACGGGCATCAGGTCCCACGGGCACCAGATCCTCATGGGCACCAGGCCCCACGGGCACCAGATCCCGTGGGCACCAGATCCTCATGAGCACCAGGCCTCACGGGTACCAAGCCCCACGGGCACCAGATCCTCATGGGCACCAGATCCCGTGGGCACCAGATCCTCATGGGCACCAGGCCCCACGGGCACCAGATCCTGCAGGCACCAGGCCTCATGGGCACCAGATCCCACGGGCACCAGATCCTCATGGGCACCAGATCCCATAGGCACCAGATCCCGCAGGCACCAGATCCTCATGGGCACCAGGCCCCACGGGCACCAGATCCCGCGGGCACCAGATCCCGCGGGCACCAGGCCTCCAAGGAACAGCGGAGGGGGTGGCCAGCAGTCACACGGCCACTCAGCAAATGGCTGCAGGGCTTGGTGGGTGCAGCGGGGGTGGGGTTCCAGGGCGTCTGGGGGTGGCGGGAGGGCACAGCAGGTGTGGGGCAGGGCGGGTGGTGATGACAGGGCAGGAGGGGGGCGCACAGCCTTCTTATTCATTCACTCCAAAACGTGGGCTCCCAGCGCGTGGGACAGCCGGGCGCCCCGGCCGGCCAGCAGGTCAGCACCGGGGCTGGAGGGCCGCTCTCCACGCGGGGCAGGGACGGCCTCTGGCAGGCGGCCAGGAGCACGAGTGCGGGGGGACCCAGGACTCACTAAGCACAGGACGGGGTGCAGCGGAGGGTGGTCAGTGTGACCCGGGTGGCTGGCGCTGATGGGCTGGGTGCTGACTGCGCCACCCGGGGCGAGGGGGCGAGAGAAGCCAGGCCGCACAGCGCCGGCGGGAGTGGGCGCCGGGCCGCCCCCGGGGCCTGGGGCCGCCACCAGGCCCCACACGCCGGCCCGGGGCCGCCCTTCCCCAGGCACAGCTGGCTGGACCCCCGGCCCCCGCACAGGGGTGCACCCAGCGCCCCGCGCCGGAGCCCGCAGCCTGGCCCCCGCTCCCTGCCGTATCCCCTCCCGGCCCTGGGGGGAGAAGAGCCGCCAGCACTTTCCACAACTTCCAAAACTTCCAAGAGGATCGGGGCTCCAGCCGCCCCTCGGTGGCCCCTGCGACTGCCCAGGGGAGGGTCTCCTGCGGCGCGGGGTCCTCCCCGCCCAGCCTGGGACCCCGCAGGCGCCCGGCGCCCTCCAGCTTGCTGGGGTGAAGGGGAGGGGTCTTCTCGATCATAAACCACCTCTCCTCCGGCCAGGTGAAGGCGGCATGCACATCACAAAATGGCAAAAGGAAAATGTGAACAAACGAACAAACAAAAACAGCAACTGCCCTCGGTTGAGCCCCCCGGGCACACCCGAGCCCCCAGTGCCCATTCTGCAGAGGAGGAAACGGTCCAGATTGGCAGGGGCCACCCAGATGGGGGACGGGCAGGGCACCGGGCGCAGAGCTGGCGCTCCCGCTCAGCCCCTGCTCGGCTCCCGGCACCCCTCGGCCCCCTCCACCTTTCTGCCCCTCCCCCACACTCGCTGGCACATGCTGCGCCTGGCACTTGGGCTCACCCGGCCAGTCCTGGCCAGGGCACAGGGGTGGGCTGCGGGCCTGCTCTCCCAGGCTTGGGGGCGGCTCGAGCTGGCCAGGCCACAGCCCTGGCTCTTGGTTTCCACCCCTTCGGGGGGGACAGGGGATGCACAAGAGAATTCAACGGGCAGCTAAGTCCTCGTTCCCAGCAGTCGCCAGCCCTCTCCGGTCCAAGCCTTCCCGGTGACTTCAGGGTGGTTTACCTGGACCCCCCCACAGATGCTCGACGCACCCAGGAAGCACCCCCGGGAAGCCCTGACAGACCACCCTCCCTCCCCCAGGCGGGAGCCGAGCCAGGCCTGGAAAGCCAGCCCGGCTCATTTCAAACCAGCACACAAAGCAGGCCCTGAGCTCCAACCCGTGATTTCATCCACAAAACACCCACGGAGCTGAGATGCTGAGCTTGGGTGATGCACGGATTCTTCAGGCCCTTTGTTGAGTCAAAGAGACTTGGGAACTCACCAGCCTTTGAAATTTCACAATTCCATCATCGCCAACATCACCACTTTCTGCCAAGTACATTGGAGGTGCAGACACACTGCCAATCACGCCACGTGACCAAGCCCCCTACGCCACAGAGGAGGAAACTGAGGTCCAGAGTGGTTCCACAGCTTGCCAGCCCCAAGTTCACTCAGTAAGCCCCTCAGAGTAAGGCCTCGCCCCGCGGTGAAGCCAACAGAGGAGCCGAGCCCACCTCCTTTCCCTGAGCTCCTTCTGAAACTCCAAACGTTTTTCGGAGTAACTCAAAAGTTTTGCGTTAACTGTATAAGATTTTTTAAAATTAATTTTCCAAACTGGACAATAGTAAGAGAACCACGCGTGTTTACCACTTCCAAGCGTCCCTTTAAAATCCTTCCGAAGCACGTTTGCCCCTGCTGGCATGTCATCCTCACGCCTGAGTGACACAGGTACGGGGGGGTCTTTGCCAACCCCCAGGAAGGGCCAGCAGTGCTTTCTGGATCAGGAGGGCGGAGAGCTGAGCTGGGGGGCGTCTGGCTGGGAGGGGGCGGGGGGCGCGGTGGACCTTTTGGGGACAGGCTCAGAGGAAAGGGGCAAGAGGCCCCGCGGCCCGGGTCCCACGGCCACGCCCAGGGCGGCCCTGCCGGTGCCCGGCGGGGAAGGGGGCGGGCGCCTGGGCCTCGGGGGGCACGTGCCGGGCCGGCACCAAGCTGGCAGGGCGGCCCGGCTCCCGGTTCTGCCTTGCGATGAATTTCAACTCCTTTCCAAGGGCGTCTGCCCCTGGGCTTAGGTCGCGCCTTCCTTAAAACCGTGCCGGGGAGCAGGGCGAGAAGGGGGGCTGGGGGGGCTGGGAGCTGCACTCCCCCCAGCCAGGCTGCGCCCACCGGCTTTTCCTGGATTAGGGGAGCAGGAAAAGCCCTGGGCCCCTGCCTGGGCGAGGAAGGAAGAGCGAGCGAGGGGCGAAGGAGGACAGGGCTGAGCGGCCCATTCAGCGGCAGCTCAGCCGGAAGGGCTTTGTCAGTCGTCAGCGCTGGCACCCGCGGCCGCCAAGGCCACGCCCACCCGCGCCCCCCACCGGGAGGCCTGGCTCCCTGGAGACGAGGAGACGAGGGGCAGCCCCCCGGGCCGGGCAGGGCGGCCTCAGAGACTGGTACGGCCAGCCCTGGGGGGCGGGGAAGGGGGAGGCTGGCACTCTCCCCACCACCCTGTGCCCTGGTGACACCCCTTCCAGGAAGGCGACGGGGAGACTCCTGACGTGTTGGGGAAATGACTCAGGGCTCCGAGAACCTGAGGGAAAGCAAACCCTCGTGCTCTGGGACGTCAAGAGGTGCCGCTGTTGTGAGAGGGAACCCGAGGCATGGGGTATCCTGCACCCCGCCCCCCCAGTCCCTGCCACATTCATCACATAAACCCAGTGCCTGCTCGACAACCTCCAGTGGCTCCCCGTGGCCTAAGCGGGGCAGGCAGGGCCCCGGGGCCTCCACCCATCCTCAGCCCGCCACTCGCCTAGGTGCCCCCACCCACCCGGACACAGGCCCGCAGCCGCGCCGTCTCCCACCTGCCCCAGCTCCCTCCCTCCTCCTCCGTGCCTGGAGACTGCTCTGGCTTTTGTGCCTCTCAAGTCCACGGCGACTGTCCCTTCCCTGGCCGCTCCCTGAGACGCCTCGTTTATCACAATCAGCAAGGGCACCCAGCAGGAATGGAATCCCCGTGGTACAAATGAGGAAACTGAGGCACAAGAGGTTGAGTCCCACGCTAACCGGTGACAAAAGGCCGGGGGAGAAGTTTCAGAGCGAGACCGTGGCAGGAAGTGTGGCGCAGGAGTCCCAAGGCCAGTTACCCGCTGGGTCCCGGGGGGGCAGAGCTGCTGCCCAGGGCCGCCCCGCGCTTGGGCCTTCGCAGGCCCGTGCCCCCCCCGCAGCGCATCCCCACAAGCCCACCTCCCCCAGGAAGCCCCATCCAGCCTTCCTCCCTGGTACGTCTGGACCCACCCATCACCCATTTCATGGCCCCCACTGAGCAGCACCCTTCCACAGCAGCCCTTCAAAGGGTGCTCTCCTGTCAGGGGGACAGCATCAGTACGTCTTCAGAGGGGTTCATAGTCAGACCACGACGGAGCAAAGCCAGAAATCAAGAACAGACGGAAAACTGGAGAATTTACAGATGCATGGAAATTAAACAAGACACTCGAGTAACCAATGAGTCAAAGAAGAACTCACAGGAAGCAGACATGGCTCAACGGATAGAGCGTCCGCCCACCATATGGAGGGTCCAGGGTTCAAACCCCGGGCTTCCTGACCTGTGTGGAGCTGGTCCACGCACAGTGCTGATGCGTGCAAGGAGTGCCCTGCCACGCAGGGGTGTCCCCCGCGTAGGGGAGCCCCGTGTGCAAGGTGTGCGCCCCATAAGGAGAGCTGCCCCACTTGAAAAAAATACAGCCTGCCCAGGAATGGCGCTGCACACACGGAGAGCTGACGCAGCAAGATGATGCAGCAAAAAAGAGACCCAGTTTCCCAGTGCCGCCTGATAATACAAACAGATGCAGAAGAACCCACAGAGAATGGACACAGAAAGCAGGCAACGGGAGGAGGGGAGAGAAATAAAATAAATCTATTTTTTAAAAAAAGAAAAACTCACAAGGTAAATTCGGAAATATCTTGAGATAAATGAAAACAAAAGCAACATGCCAAAATCTATGAGGTGCAGCAAAGGTAGTGCTCAGAGGGATATTTACAGCAAGAAATTTAAAAAGAAGAAAGATCACAAATCAATAGCCTAACTCCAGACTCAAAGAAACTAGAACAAGAAGACCAAACTACGCCCAAAGTTATTGGAAGGAGGACAAAGTCAAGATTAGGGCAGAGGTAAATAAAATAAAGACAGCAATAGAGAGGATCAAATAAAACAAAAGTTGTTTTTTTTCAAAGATCACTAAAATCAACAAACCCTTAGCCAGATGGACAAAGAAAAAGAGAAAGGACACTATCAACAATTAGATCCCAACAAATTAGAAAACCTGGATAAAATTATCAAATTCCTTGAAACTTACAATTACCTAACCTGAGAAAGGAAGAAACAGGAAATACCAACAGACCTACAAGAAAGGATTGCTCAGTCATCAAACACCTTCCCCAGAGAAGGTTCCACTGGTGATGGTTTCACTGCTGAATTCTACCAAACATTTAAAGAAGATTTAAACTAATCCTTCTCAAACTCTTCCAAAAAATTGAAGCAGATTACTTCCTAACTCATTTGATGAGACCAGCACTACTCTGATAGGAAAGCCAGATTAAGACGGCACAAGAAAAGAAAATTACAGACCAATATCCCTCATGAACACATATGCAAACACCTCAACAAAACACCAGCAAAGCCGATCCGACGGCTCCTTAAAAGAAGGTTCCACGCGATCAAGCAGGGTTTAATCCAGGAATGCAAGGAGGGTTCAACACAAGAAAGCCGGCCAGTGCGACAGCACATGAACAGAGTGCAGGGGGCACATGCTCATCCCAACTGACACAGAAAAGGCACTTAGCAAAATCCAGCATGTTTTCGTGATAAAACCATTCACGAAACTTTCTAGAAATAGAAAGGAACTCTCTCAGCATGATAAAGAGCATTTATGAAAAACCCACAGCAACTATCAGGCTCAGTGATAAAAGACTGAAAGCTTTCTCCCTAAGATCAGGGACCAGGCAAGGATGCCAGCTGTCACCACTGTAATTCAACACTACCGGAAGCAGGCAAGAGAAAGAAATAAAGGGCATCCAAATTGGAAATGAAGAAGTCAAATTATCCCTATTTGCAGATGACATGATCCTATATATTGAAAATCCCAAAGAATCCACAAGAAAGCTACTGGGACTAGTAAACCAAATCAGCAAAGTTGCAGGATACAAGATAAATACACAAAAGTCAGGTAGGTTTCTATACACCAGTAAAGAACAGTCTGAAAAGGAAATGAAGAAAATAACTCCATTTACCATAGCATCGAAAAGAATAAAATACCTAGGAATAAATTTAATCAAGGCGGTAAAATACCTGTACACTGAAAACTACAAAACATTGCTGAAAATAATTTTAAAAGACCTAAATAAATAGAAAGACATCCTGTGTTCAAAGACTGGAAGACCTAATATTGTTAAGATGTCAACACTGCCTTCAGCAATGTACTAATTCAATGCAATCCCTATCGAAATTCCAGCAGGCTCTTTTGCAGATACGGAAAAGTTGAATCTTCATATTCGTATGGAATTGCAAGGGGCCCAAAATAGACCCAACAATTTTGAAAAAGATAAAGTTGGAAGACTCACACCTCCCATTTCAAAACTTACTAAAAAAGCTACAGTAATTAAAACAGTGTGGTCCTGGCATAGGGGGAGACATAGAAACCAATGGAATAGAACTGAGAGTCCAGAGATAAATCCACACTTCTGTGGCCACTTGATTTTGAACAAGGGTGCCAAGTCCATTCAGTGGGGAAATAACACTCTCTTCACCCAACGGTGCTGGGACAAGGGGAAGGCACATGCAAAAGAATGAACATGGACCCTACCTCTCACCCTACACAGACCTCGAAATGGGTCCCTGACTGTGACAGCTGAAGGTTCTGTGGACCCCAGGACACCCTGTTCCTAAAGCTGACCCGTCCCTGATTTGGACACTTTCACGGCCTCAGAACTGCCGACTTTTACCCCAACACATGCCCGGTGTAAAAGCCACCCCACGTCTGGTATATTGCTCCCAGCAGCTTTTAGCAAACTAAAACAAAGACCAAATTGTAAGTGCTAACACTACAAAGCTCTTACAAGAAAACAAGGAAAATATCTCCAGGACCCTGCAGCAGGCAGGGGATTTTTAGATTTTGCACCAAAAGCATGAGGAACAAAAGAAAAAATAGATCAAATGGACTTCATCAAAATTAAAAACGTGTGCAAAGGACAGGATCAAGAAAGGGAAAAGACAACCTACGGGATGGAAGAAAATGTCTGGAAACCATATATCTAATAAGGGTTTAAAATTCAGAATATGTAAAGACTCCTAGAACTCAACAACAAAAAGACAAACAACCCAATTAAAATACGGGCCGAGGATCTGAACAGACATTTCTCCAAAGAAGATTTTCAAATGGCCAACAAGGATATGAAAAGATGCTCCTCATCACTGGCCATTAAAGAAATGCACCTTTAAGCTAGAATGAGGTACCCCGTCACAACCAGGAGGACGGCTGTTACTTAAAAACCTGGAAATCACAGGTGTGGGGAGGACGCAGGGGGCACGCGCCCGGGGACCCTGCGGGTGGGAGGTGGGATGGCGCAGCCCCCCGGGAAGCTGCTTGGGCTCCTCAGGAAGGTGAATGTGGAAATCTGGACTCCAGCAGTGCTCACACGGCCAAGACAGGTGAAGCCCAAGTGTCAGAGCAGATGAAGCGTCACACCGTGGTCTGCCCTACGACGGGACGTCACTCAGCATCAAGAGAACCGAGGTGCGGGTGCTGCAGCACGGGGGACCTCGAGGCCATCGGCCGTGTGGAACGAGCTGGACACGAGAGGACAGACGCTGGACGAGTTCTCTCCTAGGAAATACTTAGACAAAGCAAATTCTTAGGGACAGAAAGCAGAAGAGCGTCTATGGGGTGGGGAGGGGACATGGGGAGTTCTGGCAAAACGAGCGTGAGGTTTGGTTTGGGATGATAAAAACAGTCTGGAAATAGATAGTGGGGCCATCACACAGCGTTGTCAGGGAACTTAATGTCAAAGAAGTGTCCACTTAAAATGCTGAAAACGATTTTTATGTCTATTATGCCACAATTAAAAATAAATAAATACAGATTTCCGTGGTCAAATCAGTTTGGGAAACATTAAATGGTTTCTGTTCCTGCAGGACTTGTCAGAGCCTTTAACGCTCTTAAATGCGTTCTGAATCTCCTAAAGGATGGTGGAGTGAACTCACCAGTTTCTACCCTTACTTATCCACTGAACCCTTTTCCCCACTCAGCATCGGCTGATGAGATTAAGGTTTCTCATGAGATTAAGGTTTCTCGGAATAATCTTGGAGAAACGCCCCCCCACCACCACACCACACTCAGCGCAGCCCGGCCCAGCCGGCTCGGCGCTGCCCTCTCGGGAGGTCGTGGGGCATTTGGGGAGCTCAGGCTGAGCGGGCCTCGCCCTGCGCCCGCCGCCCCCTGCCCTGCCTGCGGCGGAGCCCCTGCCCTCCTGGGGCTGAAGCCACCACTGCCCGCTTCCAGGGCTGGAGGACTCAGCCGGCCAGCGCCCCGCAGGCCGTGCCTGGCCTGAGCGACGAGGGCGGCCAGGAGCCTCGGGGCCCCGAGCCGGCGTGTGCGTCAAGACCAGAGCCGAGCCAGAGCGGGCGAGGCTGCCCCTCGAGCCGGACCAGCCGCCCCAGGAGGGCCGGGGCCCCTCACCCACAGGACAGGACCCGGGGCCTCAGGGCGCGCGGCCCCTGCCTGCAGGGGCCAGGGAGGGTCGGAGCAGAGACACGCCAGGCGCTGACAGCAGCTCCAGGACCTTCAGCCACAGCGGGGTGGGGGGGGGACTCGCTGGGGATGGCCGAGGGCCCGGGGACATCACAGCAGCAGGGGACATCGCGGTGGCCAGGGGACATCACGGCGGCCCGGGGGACATCGCAGCAACCCGGGGACATCATGGTGGCCGGGGGACATCGCGGTGGCCCAAGGGACATCATGGCGGCCCGGGGGACATCGAGGCGGCCGGGGGACATCGCAGCAACCTGGGGACATCGTGGCGGCCCAGGGGACATCATAGTGGCTCAGGACCATCACGGCAGCCTGGGGATGTTGTGGCAGCCTGGGAACATTACGGCGACCCGGGAGACATCGCGGCAGCCTGGGGGACATTGCGGCGGCCCGGGGGACATCATAGTGGCCTAGGGGGCATGACGACAGCCCAGGGACATCGTGGCGGCCGGGGACATCACAGTGGCCCAGGGGACATCACAGCAGCACACACAGTGGGAGACATCGCAATGGCTGAGGGGACATCACGGTGGCCCGGGGAACATCATGGCTCCAGAGAAGTCGTCTGGCTGGGGCTGGACGGCTCCTCCCAGCCCCCACGGCCCCACCCAGGCTGGGGAAGGGTGCCGGCCCCAGATGGGCTGCCTGCGGCCTCGGGCTCGGCTGTGGACAGAGATAAGGCACGATAAGGCGCCCTGCGTGTCACCCTGCCCCGGGCGTCGCTCAAGGCGTCCCCCGGGTCTTGAGGCTCCTCTCAGCCAGGGCCCTGGGAGTCAGGCCTGTGGCCGTCCCCGCCCAGCTCGAGCCCCCCACCCTCCCCTCCGCCTTTGGCCTGGCCCAGCCTCGGCTCAGCCCCCCGGGACGCGTCCCGGCAGCCGAGGGGGCCCCTTTCTAGGTACCGGGCCACCTGGACGGCACCTGGCCCTGCCCCTGCCTGGCCCTGCGGCCAGGGGCTGTTAAAAATGTGGGCTCCCGGGCCCCCCCAGAGCTGCTGGATCGGAACCTGCGTGTCACAAGCCCGGGTGCCCACGGACGCCCTTAGAGCTGGAGGCTGTGTGGGCGACGGCTCTAACCGGCTCACCGTGCCACCTGCTGAGCCTGCGCGGACCAGTCCCCACCCGGCGGCTTGGCCCTCCCCCGCCCGCGTCAAGGCCCCTCCGCTCGAGACCCCCGCCCTCCTCCGTCCAGCCCTGGGCTTCGGGACCCTCTCAGGCCCCTCCGGGAGGCTGGCCGGAGCGGCACCCCGCTCTCCCCGGCACGGCTCCCTCTCTTCCCGCGTCCCGTGTTCCCAGGGCCCCCAGCGCCAGGTGGGGCGATGCCGGGAGCTGACCGCAGCCAGGCAGGCCGCGTGGGGCCTGGGGACGTCCCCTGCAGCCCAGGCCCCGCCAGCCTTCCCCGCCTCGCCTCGAAGGACGAAGCCTCCTCCGTGCTCCAGCGCCCAGAAGGGAGCAGCTCCCAGGGAGCCAAGGGGTTTCCCAAAATTCAGAAGAGACTGCCACCTCCCTGCCGCCCTCCCTTCCCTAAACGGGGGCTCCGCATCTGGAGCAAAGAGCCCACCCCTTCGAGGTCGGCGAGCCTTCCTCGGTCAGCAGCTGGGCCCCGGGAGCCCAGGTCACCTGCCGGCAGGGGTGCTCGGCTGCCGGCCACCCCCTCCCCGGCCCGGTTCCTGCAGGGAGAGCCTCAGCCCTTCCACTGCCACAAGGAGAAGGTGCCCGGGCACTCGCCTCGGAGCCGCCGACCTCCACGCCTGCAGGGACAACGCGACGGCCTCCCCGAACTCATTCTGCCTCCCCGAACTCATTCTGCGACAGAATGCGGCAAGGGCAGCAGTGGAGCGAGGCAGGCCGTCTTCGGCTCCCACCTCTTTCTTGGGCACCTCCCCAGCTCTTCCCCCACCTGGGATCCAGCCCTCCGCAGGTCCCCGTCCAGCCCCCAGGCCCAGTCCAAAAGAGGCCAGCTAATCTGCAGAGCCCGCCTGGCCTCTCTGTCCTCCCCCAGGCAGGCTGCGATTTTAGGCAGCAGCGGAACAGAGCTGCGCTACCCTCGGCGCGGCGTCGCTCAAGCAGGGAGCTGTTTTGGCACGTCAGGGGGCGGTGACCCCAGCACCCCAAAACACACACAGGCATGATACCCAACAGCTTGGTCTCGGCCTAGAGATCCTCTTGGGGGAACGGCGAGGCAAGGAACAGAGAACTCGCTGCCCGCTCCACGCAAGGACACTCCCAGCTCCCAAAGCAGGCACCTCTGGGAGGCAGGAAAACCATGTATTTGCCAGGAAGCGCGGCTGGCGCCAATCAGAGGCAGGAGAGAAGGGGCCGAGTGGAGCGGTCCAGCACAGACTCTGGGAGCCAGCCTGCCTGGGCTCAAACCCTGACCCTGTCACTGGATAGCTGTGTGACGCTCCAGCAATTGCTCAGCCTCTCTGTGCCTGACCCTCCCATCTGTAAAATGGGATTAAGACCCACCTTACAGAGCTGTTAAGAGGATTAAAGGAGTTCCCATTCGCAAATTCCTTACAACAATGCCAGGTACACAGGAAGATTCCCAGCACCACCTTACTTCCAGTGGCCCCTCGGCCGTCTCCTGCCCAACGCTGGCCCCTGCCCAGGGCTCAGCTCTCCTCCCTCCCAGCTCTCAGGGCCCCTGAGACCACCGGTCACACAGTTCAACCCCATGGAAAGGGGAGGACCATGGGGCAAGGCCCAGGGGTCTACAGAGACCCCCCACCCCAGGGCTGTGCAGCCAGCAGTCACCCAACAGAGCAGCTGAAATCACCCTCACCAGGCTGGCTGCTCATCACCATCTCCTGAGTCAGGAGATCTCCTCTGCCCAACACACACACCCACACACGTGTACACACGCACACGTGCACGTGCACACATGCACCCACACACGCGTACATACACACACACGTGTACACACGCACCCCGTGTACACACACGCGTACATATGCACACGCGTGTACACACACCCCGTGTACACACGCACCCACACACGTGCACACGCACGCGTCCTTCTGTTGGCCTGGCCTGCATTTCCACCAAAGAGAACAAAGGGAATCCCCACTCCCCGTGGCCCCCCAGGACCCCGGGCTCCCCAAACCTCCCCTGGGTGTGCAGCCCGCCCTCCAGCCACCCTGCCCCTCCTCCACTTCCCTCTCCCACACCCCACGGGCACCCTCGGATTCTTGCAGCGATGTGCAACTGCTGTTGTGGAAAGAAACTAAAAGCCCTCAGGGTCCCGTGAGGTCGGCAGGGGCTCCTGTGCGAACCGCAGTGCCCGTCTCCTTCCGCCCTCCCACCTGGCTCAGGTGTGCCGAGCATCAGCTACAGGCCAGGCACTGTGCCGGCGGGGCCCGGACTCGGCAGGGGGCCCTCGGTCACCCAGCCCTGAGAAGATGGACAGGGAGGCACGGCCAGGAAGGGCGCCGCCAAGCCTGCAGGGTGCCAGCAGGCGTTTGAAGAAGGCGAGGGCCCTGCAGAGCATTCTGGAAACAGGAAACAGCGCCAACAGGCCCCGGGGTGGTGCCCGTGGCTGTCAAGGAAAATGCAAAGGGCCTGTGGCCAGCGTGCGGCTGGGGGGAGCTCAGCTCACAGAGGGTCTGACTTTATTCGAGTGCAACAGGTAGCTGTCACGGGTTCCAGAGGAGGGAGATGGTCTAACGTATCCTTTTCTAAATCTCTCTTGCTGCTCTGTTCAAATGGAGTGGAGGAGGGCAAGGCAGGCGTGGGGAGGGGGTGAGCAGCTCCTGTAGCTTTCCAGCCAGACAGGGCGCCGGCGTGGCCCGGGAGGAAGCCGTGGAGACACCAAGAGAGCAGGCCCTGAGCAGATGTCGAGAGAATCCAAAGGCCTCGTGTGGGCTGGACGTGGGGAAGGCGCCGGGCTGGCGTCACCTGGTCTCCGACCTATAAAGGTGAGTGGGTGACGGGCCATTTCCTGGGCTGGGGAAGCCTGAGCAGACCCCTGTTGGGGGAGCACCATGGAGGATTCTATTTCACCCAGATTAAGTTTTTTGGCCCTAGGATATAGCCTGGACAGAGCAATCATCAGGTGGGTGGCTGGATGGAGAGGCTGGAGATAAAATCACGAACTGCACCAGAGCTGGGTGTAAATCAATCCTTCACGTTAAAAATCGGAAGAATGAATGCGAGCTCCTGGGGGGGTCGGGGTAAGTAAACAGAAGGTTCGGGAGTGTGGGGGGGCAAAGGGAGGGGAGGGGGCGGGGACAGGGTGCCCCGGGGCACTCGGACGGTCACCTGGAGAAGCCAAGAGAGCTTCTCGGTTCTAGAAGGAGCGGGATGACCGAGCCCAAAGGACCCCGAGGGAGACCTCCCCTGCACACGGGACTCACTCCCTGGATTCCTCGGCCAGGCCGTTCCAGGGAAGCGGCGTGGGAACCAGAGCCGCGCTGGCAGGAGCGTGCGGAGCTCCCCAGAAGCCTGGCTGAAAAGTGCGGGAGCGTGCTGGAGGGAGGGGGGGCTCCGGGGAAACCCGGGGCTGTGGATGGAAGGGCCCGAGCACGTGCTGAGACTTCCGCGGTGACCCAGGTGGGAGGAAGCCGCTGACGCTGGGAAGGGGAGGCAGGCGAGGCGCGGAGCAGGCCCTGGCGCCCCGAGCCGGTCGCGGGGCCAACTGTGCCCTCCGAAAAGACAAGTGCGAGTCCTGACCCCAGGCCCCCAAATGCAATCTGGATGTTCTTGGGTAAGACAAAACCTGGCCCGGGGGACCCGAGCCCAGCACGGCTGGTCTTACAAGAGGGGAGAAGTGCACACGAAAAGGGCAGGCTGCCCCCCAGCACCCCAGATTTCAGGGACAGCACGGCCCTGCTGGCACCTTGATTTCCAGTTCCAGCTTCCAGAGTGTGAGAAGATAAACTGCCGCTAGAAGCCACCCCGTTCACGGTACTTTATCCCCGCCCCCAGCAGCCGAGGGGTCGGGTCTCTCCCGCACACCAAGGGGGAGGGGAGGCGGGAAGGCACACCTCGCCACGCAGGCCCACCTGCTTTCCACTCACGCCCACTCCCAGCGGCCCCGGCTAGGGCTCCCGGCACCGGCCAGTGGCCCCGGGGGCACGGGTGCGCCACCGCCCGCAGGCTCTGTCGCAGCCGCGGCGGCGGCATCTCCCAGGTCGGGCCCCACTCCTGGCGCGAGCAGCGAGGGGTCCGGGCCCGGCCCCCGCGGGAACAAGCCTCAGCGCCCCCAGGCCGGGGCTCCCTCTTCCAAAGTGCGCCTCGCACGCCCCGTCCTCTTCCGAGCCCGGAGCCCGCCAAGCCCGGGCCACCCGAGAGCGCGCGGTCGGCCCCCAGGAGGGCTGCGCCCCGCGCCCGGGGTCCCGGGGGCGGCCAGCCTCGCCCCCAGCCTCCGGGCCGCGCTCCCGGCTTTGTCTGCGCCCCGGAGCGCGCCCGCCGGGCACCCCGAGCGCAGCCCTCCGGCCCGCGACCCCCACCCCGGATCACCGCCGCCCCCGCGCACGGCGAGCCCCGGCCTCCCGCCCCCCACCCCCCCCGCCGCACCGGCCGCGGGACCCCCGGGCCGGCCGGGCCATCGGGCACCGCGGGGCCCCTCGCTCCGCGCGCGGGGGGCGGCAGCCCTGCCCGCGCGGGTCCGGGGCGCGGTACCTTTCCCTGCGGGCCGGGAAGCGAGTGTGCGGCCGCCCCTCCGGCCTGGCCGCCCGCGCCGCCCTCCTCCGCCAGCCGCCGCCGGGAGCCAAGGGCCGAGCCAGCGCGGGCCTGTGCGCGGCGCCTCCGCCGGCGCCCCGGCCCGCCCCGCGGCCGCCCGCCCGGCCCTGCTCCGCCTCGGGGCGGGGACCCGCCGAGCCCCTCCCCGGCCCGCCCCGCCGGGGGCGGAGACGCGGGGCGGCCGGCGGCGGGCGAGCCTGCGCCGAGGGTCCCCGCGCCCCCCTGCACCGCGCCCCGGGCCCCCACGCCAGCCCCCACCCCCAGAAGACAGGCGGCGCCAGCCAGGCGTCAGAGGGCCGGGAATCAACGGGGCGCCGCACGGAGACAGGGGCGGGCCTCAGTTTACCTAAGTGGTTCGGAGCCCTTAGAAAGGAAGGGGCGCCCTCTCCATTCGCCAGGCCCTTCGCTCCTGCGGGCCTTCCTCCGAATCTCAGCTCGGCCTCGGGGCCGCCCCCAACCTCGTTTTCTCCCCACAGCCATCCCGCACCTGCCACCGCACCCTGGCCTCGGAGGTGTCGGCGCATTCGGTTCCACCCTGAAGAGCAGCCCCGCGCGGGGGCCGGGCTGCGGCGCGGGAAGGACGGGTCGGCGCTGGGCCGGGGTGGGGTGCAGTGCCTGCCCCTCCAGGGCCCACGGCGGTGAGCTGCCCACGCGGGCGGTCACAGTGGCCTCTAATGAAACACCCTTCCCCGGTGCCCAGAGCCCCAGCCCTGATGGAGTGAAAACCCACGCACACGCGAGTGGGGGGGCACTTTTTTTTCGGTTAAAGAAAAAAATAAGAATTATTTGGAAATTATCTGTGTATTGGTTTTCTCTTTGAGACTCTCCAAGCTCTGCTCCCCTACACAGTTTTTCATTTGTTCTAGTTGAATGGGGGGTGCCCTTGGGGGCGCACAATTTCCTTCTCTTTAACCCTGGGGTGTCTCCGAGGCCTCCCGGGCAGGGAGGGACCCAGTGCCAGGCACGCAGGGCTCAGGCTGGGGGATGCCGACGGCTCCTAGACGCCCGTGCAGAGCGCAGGCAGGCCCCGCGCAGGGCACGCTGGGAGAGCTCTGAGGCCCCCCTAAAGTGGGGGTCCACCTCCCTGCGGGAGGGACCCCGAGACATGCCGGCAGGGACGAGGTGAAGTTCAGATGAGGTTTTCTTCTCGCAGAAAACGCCCTGGGACTGAACAAGCCGTCCTCTGTCCTCTCTGCCTCGAAGCCTTGTCTCTCCTTTCCTGGCAAACCCCTCTGCCCCTCGGGATCGAATGTCAGGCTAAATGTCACCCTCTCCTCTTCGAATCCCTCCTGCCACCCTGGAGAGCAGCATGCTTCTGCGTGGGTCCTCAGGGCCATCCTTCCTGGGTTTGAATTCTGCCTCCACGTGGCCTGGGGGAAGATCCTTAATCTCCCTGGGCCTCCGTTTCCTTATCTGTAAAGGGGGTAATTAATAGTCCCTACTCCCCAGGGCAGATGTGTATTAAATAAAAATATTATCATGGCCTTGACAGGCTACAGATGCTGGGCAACTGTACTCAGGCTGACTTGGTGAACACACAGGAAATGAATGTGCACGGAGCGGCAAACTCCAGCGGTGTGAGCCGCCCAGGTGTCAAGAGGCTCAAAAGTGCCATCAGGCGGCTCCCACGTGCTCCCTGCAGTGGCAGGACGGCTGCCAGCAGCTCCGGGCGCCCTCCTCCAGGCCCACGTCCTCTCTTCTTTCAACTGGGCCAGCAAGAAGCCAAGGCCACACCTGGTCAGCTCTGCCCGGCCCCAGGACATCGCCAGTGCCCCCGGATCTGCAGATGCAGAGCGCAGAAGGGTGACTGGCAGAAGTCATCAGGGCACTGCTCGGCGTCAGCTGGTGCGTGGACCCAGAGCTGTGCTCAGCTCCCCGAAGAACAGGCCCCGATCGCGGGCCCCGTCCTGCTTCTGGGCTGCCTGTACTTCTCGAAGACTCCTTCCACGCCGTGAATCCTGTGCACCTCACTCCAGTGCCTGAAACGCGTTCCGGCCTCCTCTGCGGCAGAAGCGCCGGCATCCCCAGCCCCCCAGCCAGCTGCACCCCTGAGCGTTTTTATGAGGAAGTAGCAGTGCCAGGAGGCAGCTGTCCCCCAGAACCCATTCTGGGGTGTGCGTGGCAAGGATGGCACCAGCGGCAGCTGCTTTCAGGGGCGAGAGTGGCAGAGGTGCTGGGGGCATGTGCCAAAAAGGCGAAGGAGCACATTTCAGTTCTCTATTGTCACGTAATAAGCCCGGGTGGACCCCCAAACTTGGTGGCTTCAACTGACAATGACTCCTCATCTCTCACGAGAGTCTGGGCTGGCGGGCTCCGCTGGCAAGTCACAGGCCGGCCAGCTTCCAGGGGACGGTGAGCCGGCCCTGCCCCTGACGGGAGGGGTGGCACGTGGCACAGAAAGGGAAAGAATCCTGGCAGCCGTTTTTGCCGGAACATAGGATCTCCAGGCCATGCCTCTCCTTTGTCCTAAGAGCAGACTCCCTGGGCAGGCGGGTTCAAGTGGGGCCCAGCGGGTCACCCCGGCATCACCGTCCCTGGGCGTCCCCTGCTCATCCGTCCCAGCAGGGAGGCCTTTAGGGCCAGTTCCGTGCCAAGTGGGCTGGAGCTAGGAAGAGCCCGGAGCAGGAACTCCAGCTCAGGCATCCGAGCAAGCTTAGGGGACTCCATTTTGTCATCTGTAAAATGGGAATAAGGATAAAGCCCGTCTCTCGGGGTTGGGATGAGGATTTAAATGAATAAAGGACGTGAGCAGTGAGGTCGAAGCCGTCGGGGCCCCTCCCGCTGTCGGTCACTGGGGGTCGGGCTGTGGAAAGCCCTGGCTGCGGGGGCCCCCCACACTCACCGCCGCGGGGACCTGGGCACTCTGAGCGCAGCGGCACGGAGCCGGGCTTTAAGAGGCGTGAGGCACAGCACCGCCAACTGCTGTAACAAAAAGGTCTAAGAACGGGACGGAATGCCATGGCTTTCCCCCCCGCAGCGAGCCAGGGTTCTGGGTTGTTCCAGCTGTATCTCCAGCAGCCTGTAGGTCTCGTGGTCATTCACAGGACGCCAGCATCAGTGGACGCCGCAGCCTGAAAGATGCGTTTATTACTTCTGCTCACATACCGTCGGCCAGAGCTGACCGTGTGGTTGTTCCAAACTGCCAGGGAAGCAGGAGTATGTTCTAGCCGTGAGCCCAGGAAGGCTGGGAAGGTGGTACTTGGTGAACAGTCGCTGCCGTGAGGCAGGCGATACAGGTCTAGAAGGCTGGGTCGTGTGTCCCCGAGGAGGGTCAGTTCCTGACTGGAGGATGCGGCAGGTGGCTTATAGGCATAACCCTCCCTCTCCTGTGTGATGTTTTTTATCTGCATTTGTGCCGTGGGCTCAGAGAGGTGGAGGGCACTTTCTCACCCGCTGATGCTGGGCTCCATCATAGGGCTTCTCTGACCAATGAAATTGGAAAATACGTCCGAGTTGCTCCGCATCCTTTAAGAGTTCCTGCGTCTCCACGTCTTCCTGTGCTCCCGCCTCTCTGGTAGAGGGCTCCCCTGGCTAGCTAACGACCCCTCAGCCTGGGCCACGGAATGAACACGGGCGAAGCTGACTAGAGCTGGAGACCAGCTCCCCCAGACCAGTGCTGAGGTGAAGCAGAGACACCTGACCCAAGCCCAGATCAGCCAACACTCGGCCCACCCACCAATGCTTGAGATCAGCAGACACCCCAGCCAACCCCCCCACACATGAGAAATAACTACATACTAGCTATTGTATGTTGCTGAGATTTCATGGTTGTTACACAGCATAGTTGTGATGATAGCTGACAGATACAGGGGACAACTCAAGACTACCCTTCCTGAGCCCAGGCCTTTGTTAACCTATGCCAGCACCATCTAGCTCAAGAAAGAATTAGAAAAGAAGAAATGTACATTGCTCAAAAGCAGGCCTGCGTGATCACGCAGTAGATGACACTGAATCTGAAGCCAAGACCGAGCTAGTGCACACTTCTCCTCCCCTCACCACATACTAGGTTTCAGTCCCGGGACCAGACTCCCAGACCTACATCCTGTAGGTTGTTGTATTACACGGTTGTCGCGATGGAACAACGATGGACTGATGAGAAGACACGAGCAGGCCCTGACAACGGCCACAAGTTCCATTCCTAGGAGTAAAGGCTCCAACTTGGTACACCCAGAAGTAGAAGACTCTGCAGGAGGCTCTGATGGAGAGACGAGCTCCCTGGCTTCAGCTCCCCACGGAAGGCACTATCCGCTCAGAGGAGGCTCCCACCCCGCGCCCATCACAGGTGAACGGATAACAGCGTGGGGTGCTCACACAACAGACGGGCCTGCTGGCTGGCCCCCGGGGGCAGTGCTCGCTCCTTAACCAGGGCTTTTTGTTTTAACTTTTGGTTGTAGACACGTAGCTATTCCCCATTCCAACCACTTGCAGGTGTAAGCAGAGCAGCACTTGAAACATGGAGATGAGCTTAACGTTCAGGTGGCTTTTCGAGGTGAAATCCCAGATTTCAAAGTAACTTGGGGTTTGGGCGGCTCCTTCGAGGACCAGCCCTTTGCAGGGGTGGGTAGTGACGGCGGGTTTAGTGAATCGGCGCCAGGACGCCCGTTGGAGCTGCGCTTCCGTCCACCACGAGTGATTGTTCAGTAGAAGTGGCGCCCCTGCCACGCGCAGCGAGCGGCAGAGCTCTTGCGGCCACGCTGCGCGGTCAGCAGGCGGCCAGGGGCCCGGTGGGCGCCAGGTGGCCTTGGGGATGCGGCCAGTCCCTCCCAGCGTCGCAGACCGCGCCTCGAGTCCTGGCCGCCGTGGGCTTGTCCGTTTGTTTGCTCTTTGGCTGTCGGCTGGTTTTTGTCGAGCGTTTGGTTTGAGCTCAGAGTTTGCAAGGAGCTGGTCACAGGCCCTTCAAGCCAGAGTGTGGCCACAGAGCATCTCAGGCCACTGGAGTCGAGGAGGGGGTGCCATCAGGGGTGCGGTGAGGGGCTCTCGGGCCCAGAGCTGGGCGCCCCAGCAAACCCCAACTTCCCGCTGTGGACCTCACGCTCAGGTGGACCAGGAGCTCGGAGCAAGGTGCCCCCACAGCCCTCCCTGCTGCGCGTGGCGCCACAGCGCCCCAGGGTGCCCGCTGAGCTGGGTCACCGGCAGCCGAGCCAGGAAAACCAGACGGCGCTGCGGGGGGCGGGGCGAGCTGACCCGGTGTCCGTGCGCCTGCGAGTGTCAGCATCCTGCCCCGCCCGCCCCCGGCCGCAGACCGCAGCCACTGTGTCAGCAGCACGTAGCAGGGGACGATCCCTGCCGCCGTGACCAGATGCCACTCGCCACTGAAAGGAGCTGAAACGGCCCCTGGGAGGGCGCGGAGGGGAGGGGAAGAGAGGGAGGGGAGGGGAAGAGAGGGAGGGGAGGGGAGGAGGGGAGGGGAGAGGAGGAGGGGAGGGGAAGAGAGGGAGGGGAGGGGAAGAGAGAGAGGGGAGGGGAAGAAAGAGGAGGGGAGGGGAGGAAGGGAGGGGAGGAGAAAGGGTGGAGAGGGGAGGGGAGGGGAGGAGGAGGGGCGCTAGAAAACCCGAGGAGAGCCGGGAGGGTGGGCGGAGCCCCCCAGCCTGACGCCCTGAGCCCACCTGGCTCCTGCCCCTCCTGCTCAGGCTTCGGCTGCACCTAGAAATCCTCCAGGATTTCGCCTCCTGCCAGGAAAGTTCACGAGTGTCTCCAGCCAGGACGGGCTCACCCCCGAGCCCCTGGGTGCACCCCCTCGCCCCTGGTGCCGGCGCCGACACCTCGGATTGCCCAGAGCCCCCCGGGCTGCGCGGTCAGGGGTGGCCGCGTGGAGAGCGACCTCGGGCAGCTGCCCCTGGGCTCCTGGCGCCCCTGGCGCCCCTCGCTGCCTCTCAGCTGGCCCCCAACCCGGGGTCCCCCCTACCCTCGCAGGCTGGCTGATGCGCCAAGAAGCGCGGAGGCCCGAGTATACAAGGGTATACACTTAGGGCGCGCAGCTTGACTCCAGCCCCAAAGGGTACAAACCCGAAGCCCGCAGGCGGGTCTGGGAGGTCCCCGGGCTCCGTGTCCCTCCACGCGGGGGACGCTCGCCCTCCGGGCACGGGGAAGGCTGCGTCCGGCCGGGAGGCTCGGGGCGGAGCACGCGCAGCCGTGGAGCCAGCGCCCCTGTGCCCGCGCAGGCCCGGCCCTCTCCCCGCGCCCGAGCGTCTCCGGCTCCTCCTCGACGTAAACGACAGGGCGTCCCGAAGGCCGAGGGGCTGCGTCCAGGAGCCCGGCCAAAGCCGGGCAGGTTCTGTGTCACGCAGCCTGCTGACCTCGCGGGACACACGGTTTCTCCCACGTTCAGCAAAGGACACTGGGCCTTCGGGAGTCTACCCGAGGCCACCAGCAGAGGGACAGATTAGCCCCCGGTGCGTTTAGGGCTGACCGTCCGTGGTCAGTGGTAGCCGTGGTCCAAGGGGACACCCCAGGACCGGTGAGCAGGGGCGAGGCGGCGGCCGCCAGAGTCCAGGGAGGGGCGCGCCCGGGACAGGCCGTCCTGAGTCACGCAGCTTGGGAGCCGCTGACTCACCGTCGCCATGCCGAGAAGAGCCTATTCACCGCCGTCCCCACGGGACTGAGCCTGGGCCGAGTCGCCCGGAGGGACGGCCCCGCGCCTACCGGTGGCAGTCCCGGAAGCTGCACCCTGAGAAAGGAAGGGGAGCCCGGGGTCCTTCCGGAGCCCCTGGGCAGAAGCCGGAGGGGCGCCCACTTGGCGTTGGGGCGCAGACCCAGGAGAAGGAGCCCCGAGATGCCGTCTCGGGAGGCAATGCTCCCAGCAGGGTCCGTGAGCCCGCGCTGGGCACCTGCCAGGGCCTGCGGGTGGGCCTGTCGCCGGGGGGCACGTGCCCGGCACGCAGCTGCGGCCCTTCTGCACCGGAGTCGAGGCCGTGCCCACTGGGAAGTGGCAGGCCCCTCCTGCCCGCGTCTTCCCCGCAGGGCCGGTGGTCTCAAGCCCCCACCACCCGGGGACCGCGTGGGAAACAGACGGCGGGGCGCCCCCCCCCAACAGGTGCTGATCCAACAGTCTGGGGTGGCCCCTGAGAATCTGCATTTCTAACAGGTGCCCAAGCGGTGCAGAAGCTTCCGGACCGTGCAGCGCACAGCCAGGGTTGCCGACCCGCCGGCCTCGGCCGCTGCGTACAGAGAGCAGGGCCAGCCCATCACTCAGCGTGTCCCCCGTCTCCCCCCGAGCTCAGGGCGCCCTGCGCTGCCCGTCAGGTCCACTGCATTCCTGGGGTCTGGCCTCTCCCACTCCCCGCCGTGGCTTGCTCACACCTTCTCCACCCCAGCATCAACCACCCGAAGCCATCGTCCTCCCACCAACTCTAGCCCCCTTTATATTAGAGAAGTTATGGGTACGACCGCCACCTCCCACCTGCCACCAGCCCCTCGCGCTGCTGTGGAACGCGGGTCACCGTGAGGACGGCAGCTCCTCACAGCTGCACCGTTAACTGGAGCCTGGAGTTCACCTACGCTCACCAGGTAGCCTGGGGTTCACCTAGCCTCACCGGGTAGCCTGGGGTTCACCCAGCCTCACCGGGTAGCAGGGTCCAGGGAGCCTCTACAATTCGTACTGCTCCCGTATTTACACTCTGACGATGCCCGGGAGCCCACTCAGGTACGTGTTTCAGGGCTGTTGCCCCCAGCAGCTGTTCAGACCACCCTCCTCTGGCTGCCCTCCTGCTGGGCCAGGGGCTGGGTCCTGCTCCGCCAAGGCCACCGCGTCCCTCGTGCCCCTCTGCCGGTTCTCTCTTCTCTCCAGTCATCCCGTTTCAAGTGGACCATTCCCGTCACCGTAGAAACGTTCTCCAGCCTCTCTCATCTTTAAAAAAAAAAAAAAGGGCTTTCCCTGAACCCCTTGTCTGCCTCCAGGTACCACCCCAGTTTTCAGCTAATAATATTTGCAAGAAAACCTCTTCAAAGAGTTGTGGGAATTTTCCATCGCCAGTTCCTCCTTCCCAACCCATTTCGTTCTGACTTCCTTCCTTCGCGCTGCTGAAATTCCAGCCAAACCCAGTGGTCGCGGCTCTTGCCGCTTCACTCGACGTGTTCAGGAGCGCTGCCCCTGCCCCCTTCCGGCAAGGCTCCTTCCCCTGGACTTTGTGACCCACACTCATTTGTTTTCCCCTACAGAGGCGTGGTCCAGGACCCCCTTCCCTACGCGCTCCGCTCCCATGCCTCGGAACGCAGCCACTGCGTTTACAGCCACAGGCTGCTCTCTCCCCTGAGCTTGCAATTTTTTAAGGAGGTACTGGGCACTGAACCCAGGACCTCATACGTGGGAAGCAGGTGCTCAACCACTGAGCCACACCCACTCACCTCAAACTTTTATCTACCTACCTTCTGGGCATCTCAAACTAAACATATCCAAAAGAAAACTCGTGATTCCTCAGCCCCAATTTTTCCTCCCCCATTTCCACCATCCCCCCTAGTTGCCCAAGAATACTCCCCAGGAAATTTCCATCACATATTTCAGAATAAAGATATTCACAGTCCGATGGCAACACATGTGCTAGCCTTTTTTCTCAACTCACTAAAGCACTTGGTAGCAGTGGTTTTATTTTCTACTTTAGAATTTCCAGAAAGAGGGACACGTGGTAGAGCCATAAAGAAGGTGTGTCTGGTACTGGGGGGTGAATATGATGAAAAAACAGTTTTACCTAATTTTTTTGCTCTTCATCTCTCCTTTGCATCTCAGTCCTTTAAACTACATTCATTTTCCTTCTGTTTAAAGTACTTATTGAACTATCTTTGGAGTTTCATTTAGTAAAGGTCTGTTGGGGATAAACTTACATTTTGGATGTTTTGTTTATTGAATATATCTTTATTTAACTTCTTTTTTATAAGATATTTTAGCTGGGTATCAAATTCTATGTTGTTTTTCCCAAAACATTGAAAATTAATTTCCTTTCCTCTTGCTTCCACTGCCATCTCCCTAAAAGTAATCTTTTTTCTCTGACTGCTTTTAAGATTTTTCTATGTCTTTGGTCTTCTATAGTTTTACTATGATGTAGCTAGGTGTCGATTTCTTTTAATGTAGACTTTTTGGAATTAATCAAACTTCTTGAATGTATAAATTAGTATCTTTCAACAGTTCTTGAAATTTTCCAGCTATTGAATCTTCAAATATTGTCTCTGCCCATCTCTCTCTCATCAATTTCTGAAACTCTGGTTAAATATACATTTAAATTTCTTACTATGCACTCTCAGTCTCTTGCTCTCTTACCTGTGTTTTCCTTCTTCTTCTTTTTTTTAAGAGATACCCATGTATATGGGAAGCAGGCACTCAACTGCTGAGCTACACCTGCTCCCTGTGTTTTCCTTCCTTTTGTCTCTGGATATGATTATTTCGTTGTTCAGAGAAATGCCCACAAAATGTATCAAGAACTAACATACAAATGGATTGGTTACCTATGGTTTCCGGACATCTATTCTAAGTGACTTTTAGCTAATTTTCTATCAGCTTGGCCAGCATCCATCCATTAAGTTATGCACACACAAGAACATCTTGGGAGAAAATATCATTTTGTAGTTTAAAATTAGAGTGGCCTAGTTTTTCTGGCACAGTCACTGTTATCCAACTCCTGCTTTCTCTCTTACAAGTACCTGTTTTGGATACTAAACACCCTGTTGATATTAAATATCACAGCATCCTTTGGTCGTCTGCAACACACATAGCATGGCAGGGATTTGCTCCTTTTGGTAACCTGTGCTTGTCTGTAATTTCAATTTCCTTAATGTTTATAGAACGGATGGTACAAATTTGAGGTATTTTAAAAAACATGAGGTTTTGTCATCATTCCCTATTTGCCTGAATTCAGATTTCACTTTTTCTTCAGTTGAATTACATCCCTAAAAATTAAACAGTATCTGTTTAAAGTCAGCAAAAAGTTTCTGGAAAACTGACTTTCAAAGCCTTGGCAATAGTTCCCACATGACATGGGAATCAGCTCTAGCAGCCGCTCACTGCTTTGAAATACCACCCGTCCAGTCTCGGGATTTGGGAATTCCTCTGACTAGCCGCGTGGCTTGGTGAGTGACAGGCAAGCGTTGTGCTCGTAACGCACCATCATTATGAGTATCTTTATTCCGTAGGACCCATAAACCTGGTTATTGCTTTGCAAGAAAATATGGAATTGCTGTGATTCCTCAAACCTCAAGCAGGTGTTCGTGCCCAGCTACTGTTTGCTTACGTGGAAGGTACATGACAGCTTGTCCTGCCAGGTGAGTCACAGTGTATTCTGTTAAGAAATGTAAAATGGTGATTAAATTTAACACCTGCTGTGCCAACTCGCACATCCCTCAAATGAAATGGTGACCCCGCAACGAACCCGGAAGGTGCCGTGCTCAGGCCGTAGCTGCTGCAGCGTGGCCTCCACCTGGCCAGAAGCAGAGTAAGAGCCCTTCCACTGCAACTTTGTAACAGAGGCAGACATGTTAAATGTGAAAAAAGACATGCCCTTTCAGAATTGGTAAAATATGGTAAAAACAATATTTGTTAGCTTGGAAAAAGAAATTGACAAATTCCATGATCTCACTAAATTTTTAACAACCTTCTTACAATAATGGAAAAATAAAGGAGATTTAAAATCTGTAAAGAATATAGAATATTTGAACAATAGTATTAGTAAGCTGGATCTAAAAGGCACATATACAACCCTGAACCCTAGTTTAAAAGAGCATCATTCTTCCCAAGTGTACACATATTTACAAAAAATTTACAAAAAATCACAACTGATGTCAAAGAATGAGTACCATAAATGTTTGCTTAATATATAGCAATGAAGACTGGAACAGCTGAATGATTTTATAACCATTTAAGAAACTTAATCAAGAGTTTTAAAATCCATCCATTAAAAAATAGGCCCCAGTGATTTTATAGACAGTTTCTTCAAAGCATTCAAGAAACATCATTCCAACATCATACAAATGGTTGTGGGAAATAGTAATAGAACATGCCCCAGCTCATTTTATGACGTAAGAAGAACCTTGGTACCCCAAAAAACAAGAACAAATGAGAAAGAACAATCACAGACCAATCTCACTTATAAACAAAGATACAAACATTCAAAAGAAAAGTCTACCAACTGCATCTAGCAAGGCGTTTTCAAATAATGCCCTAGTTAAATAATGTCTCCACAATTTGGAACAATTTGGTTGAACATTAAAAGGTGTTAAATATTCATCTCATTAAATTAAGAGAAAAAATACAGGCAGGTGTCTCACACAAAGAAAGATCCTTTCTCAAAGTTCACACTCATTAAAGATAAAAACTCCTAGGAATCCAGGAAAGGGTGGGGGCTCCTAACCCTGGCAGGAGGTATCGACCAACGTCCTTAAACGTCACACCGTACGGGAAGCCGACGCACCCTCGGCGCTGACCCTTCTGCCCACACGTGTGGGACCCCTCAGCCCCTCCCAAGCCGTCCAGTGAAGTCCTCCCAAGCCCAGGCTCTCTGGAGAGGGGCGGCTCTCCCGTCACGTCTGGATGAGCTTCTTCGTGCTGGGAGACCTTTCAACGCAAGGCATGTTCTCTTACCCGCCGCACACGGTGGCCTGCACGGGGCTGGCCCTGAGACGGGACGACTGCGGCAGAACTCCCACTTGGGAGCCGGAGGGAGGAAAACCTGCACTCACCCTGGGGTCCAGAGCCGCCCGGAACCCACAGCTGGCAGGACCCGCGCAACTGCCCGTCCTGACAACGGAGCGAGGGCTTTGGTCGGCCCGTTTGCGTCTCTGCTCGTTTCCAGTTTGGTCTGGGCACTGCCCGCTTGGAGGTTAATTCCTCTTGACTTGAAGGGGCTCTGAAGCCCTCCCTGGGCCGTGCGTAGCTTTCACAGCTGCCTGCCTGCTGCTGCAAGCCTGGGGGAGCAGGGGGAGCTTTCGGGGCTGAGCGATCATCACCCACAGACACAGCTCGGGGTTTCTTTAGCAATCCAGCCCCTTCGAGATGTTTAGAAACCTTCAGGGCTGTTCGTCCCGGCTCAGTTTGATGTTCAAATAATCTCGTCCAAAGAACATGGCAGAGTTTGCAAGGCATTTGCAGTAACAGGCTTGGACAGGAAGGCAGCAGCCGTGTTCTGACCTTGTGAGGGACCAGCGCCCAGTAGTCACCCAAGACGCTCTCACAGAAGGGCTCGGACACCCCCTGGGGTCCCATGCTGAGCTCTTGCTTAGGAAATCTCTTCGAAGCTGTCTCTTACAGACGCCTAAACTCACCCCACTTCTAGGACTTTGCTAGTAGCACTTAGCACATACCAATTGCAGTTTGGGGAAACCTGGCTCCTTCTAGCTTTTTGTTCAATACATGCCCCCAACTCTCGGTCCTAAATGGCTGCTTCAGCTCCTACCATCATGTTCCCATTCCAGGCACAGGAAGAGACAAAGGGGAAGGAGAGGGCATGCTCCTTTCTTTTTTAAGAGCATGACTCAGAAGCTACGCACGTCACCCCTGCTTGCTTGCTTTTAGCTGGAAGGCTGTCCTCATGGGCTAGAGAACTGCCCACCTCGCGGCCGTGGCGGCTGGTGAGTGTGGGGTTTAATTAAATGGTAACATGCCCGCTTCTCTCACTTTTATTGCAGGAACAACTGGCGGGCCCCGTCACAGGTCCCATGACTCTTCTGGTCTTGCTCAAATAATAAAAAGTTCTTTAGTCACTTTGATCACCAAAATAGCTTCATTTCGGTAATTAAATGCCCGGATAAAGGTCAAAGCCTTGAATCTCCGCCAAAATTAAAGCTTCTTCCTCCCAGCTCAGGGCCCCTCCGGTGAGAGCCGTGGAGAAGGGGGCGCAGCGCGGCCGTGCCTCCCGCTTGCTCACCGGGCAGCGTCTTCCCTCCGGCCCGGAGCAGGGCAGGCGGCCTGGACCCTTAGGTCCTCCCGCAGGCCGGGAGCCGGGCTGGGAGCCGCTGGCTGGGCGGGCGTGCAGCCGGCTCCTGTGGGACGCCCGGCGCTTCTCGGCGCCCTGTCCCATCAGCAGAGCAGCGTCCCCTGTCCCCTGACATTCCCTCGGCCAGGGAAGAAAGCTCCCTGCGGTCCTTCCCGCGGCCCCCCGGGCTCACCCTCTCGTGCCAGGCGGCCCTGCAGGGAAGGATCTGAAGCAACCCCACGTGGCTCTTGTCGTGGCCACGCTGGTCCACGGAACCAGACCCGCTCCCCCGGCCCCCCAGCCCGGGCTGCGGGCCCCCCAGTTCCCCCCAAGCCCAGCCTCACTTCCTTTTGGAAACTGGTGGCTCTAGACGCAGGCCTGCACCCATCAAATTCCTTGTGTGAATTAGACACACGTGCACGGCGACCTGCAGGCTCCAGGGGCACACACCAAGCTTCCTCGGGGGTGCCGCTGAAGCCCCTCTCCTAGGAAACACCCCAACCGCACCCCAAAGGAACAGGCCCACGGTACAAGTGCCTCCAAAGAGACCCCTGGAACCGCCGGTCCTCGGCCTCGCGGCTTCCTTCACAGGCCAGAGGAGCGGCCCCCCAAGGGCCCAGGGCTGGCTCCTGCCCCCCACGTCCTGCCTCGGTGGCCTCACGGCCTCCCTTCCTGCTCAGCTGGGGTGCTGCTGCCCAGCCTCCCCGTTCTCCAGCTGAATCAAGGCGTCAAGAGCCCGCGCTAACTTCCTGCCGCATTAGAGGGTGACAGACAAGCCCAGGATATTTTCCAACTGTGAAAATCAGGCTAAATTAAGCACTTCCTCCGTGGGCGGGCGTGGGGGGGAGGGCGCCTCGCGAGCTCTTCTTCATGAATGAAGAAATAAACAAACACAAGGCACCCCCAGAGCGTCCCCACGGCTCGGAAATGCCGCAGGCGGCTCGGGTCCCACCTCCACTTCCTGCTGCAGAAGGGACACGGTTCCCACCCGGCCGCCAGCCTTGGCCGGCCGCCCGGCGCTGGGTCTGTCCGGCAGTCGCCGCGCTCCTCCACGCTGCGCCCCGGCCGGCCTCCCTCCTGGCTGGCTGCTGACAGTGCGCCCCGGGAACCCCGTTTCCAGGGCTCCCCTTCTCCTTCTCAGCGCCCGCTGCTCCCTCCCTGCCCCCGCCCTGCTCGCCTCGCCAGCCCCTGAGCCTTGAGCCCCTGAACCCCTGAGCCCCTGAACCGCTGGAGCCCCTGAGCCCTGAACCCCAAGCCCTGAGCCCCTGAGCCCTGAGCCCCTGAGCCCTGAGCCCCTGAGCCCTGAACCCCAAGCCTGAGCCCCTGAGCCCTGAGCCCCTGAGCTCCTGAGCCCTGAGCCCTGAGCCCCTGAGCCCTGAGCCCCTGAGCCCTGAGCCCTGAGCCCCGAGCCCCTGAGCCCTGAGCCCCTGAGCCCCTGAGCCCTGAGCCCCTGAGCCCCTGAGCCCTGAGTCCTGAGCCCGAGCCCCGAGCCCCTTGAGCCCCTGAGCTCCTGAGCCCTGAGCCCTGAGCCCCTGAGCCCCTGAGCCCGCCTGAGCCCCGAGCCCTTGAGCCCTGAGCCCTGAGCCCTGAGCCCTGAGCCCTGAGCCCCTGAGCCCTGAGCTCCTGAGCCCTGAGCCTGAGCCCTGAGCCCCCTGAGTCCCTGAGCCCCTGAGCCCTGAGCCCTGAGCCCCGAGCCCTGAGCCCTGAGCCCCTGAGCCCCTGAGCCCTGAGCCTGAGCCCCGAGCCCTGAGCCCCTGAGCTCCTGAGCCCTGAGCCCTGAGCCCCTGAGCCCTGAGCCCTGAGCCCCTGAGCCCCTGAGCCCTGAGCTCTGAGCCCCGAGCCCCTGAGCCCTGAGCCCCTGAGTCCCTGAGCCCCTGAGCCCTGAGCCCCGAGCCCCGAGTCCCTGAGCCCCTGAGCCCTGAGCCCTGAGCCCCTGAGCCCTGAACCCCGAGCCCTGAGCCCCTGAGCCCTGAGTCCCTGAGCCCTGAGCCCCTGAGCCCCGGAGCCCCGGAGCCCCGGAGCCCCGGAGCCCCTGGACACTGGTTCTGGCCCCTGAAGCCCTGAGTGAGGACGTCCCCGCCTTCCCCAGCTCTCGTCCCTCTTTGGCCCCAGATCCCGGCTGTCCCCGCCCTTGGGTTCCTCCGCCACATCCTTCCGACCAGCCCCCAAACGTGACTCTTCCTGCAGGTTTTGCCTTAGCCCCCTTCTCACAAGCCCTACTCACTAGGCGGGCTGCGTCTCCCACCCATGTGCCACCGACCCACAAATCCATATCTTCGAGGCAGGCCGCGAGCGGAGCTGGAAACCCCCAGCTGCCAGGCCCCTCACGTGGACGAGCCTCAGGCTCACCAGGCGAAGCACGTGCCCACGGAAGCCCGTTTCCTCCCCCGCCCACAGCATCTGAGCTCTTCCCTTTTAATTACCTGGCTCAGAAAAGGCACCAGGATCAATCTGGTTGTGTCCACGCCAAAAAGTGGATGACTTAGCTCCCCGCTCATCCTCCACAATCAGTAGCAAATCCTGTTGGTTGTGCATTCTCTGTGACCTTCACATCCATCTACTTGAGTTTAGGCTACAATTTCCTGACTGCAATGGCTTCCATCCTTCTCCCATCCATTCTCCATTCAGTAATTCATTCATTCAAACAATATTTTTTTAAGATTTTTTATCTCCCCCCACCTCCCATTGTTGGCACTCACTGTGCTCTTTGAGTCATTCATTGTCTGCACATCTTTCTTTCTTTTTAGGAGCCACTGGAAACCAAATCCAGGATCTCCCACATGGGAGGGAGGTGCCCACTCACCTGAACCAACCTCCACTCATTGTATTTCTCCATTGCATCTCCTTGTTGCATCACCTTGCCACACCAGCCCATCCTGTCATCTTGCTGTCTTGCTCATCTTCTTGAGGAGACACTGGGACTGAACCTGGGATCTCCCATGTGGTAGGCAGGCATCCAGCCACTTGAGCCACATCCACTTCCCTCAGACAACATTTTTGAGAGCATGGGCAGAGAAATGTTCATGAAGATCTAACCCTGATCTGCTCTTGGCTCTGCCCATTCCATGTCTCCTTCAGGTCTCAGCTCAGATATTGTCTGCCTCCTCAAACACCTCAGCTGGGTCACCCCCAGCCTCGGGGAGGGACCCTCCTCTAGCACCCCCAGCACCAAGTTCTGCTGCCTTCTGCAACACCCACACTCTGTAATTGCCCGTGCCCTACCCCCATCTTTTGACGTGAGCTTCCAAAGAGCAGGGCCGTGCCTTGGTCTCTAAGTTGCTCTACTTGGAAAATGTTGAATGAGGAGTCAAATAGCAAACCAGGATATTCTGTGGTCATGTTAGGTGTGGCGTGCCCAGATGTCCCAGAACTGGTCCAGGCCTTCTGAGAACCAGTCAGGAAGACTTTGTGGAGGAGGCGGGGCTTGTGAGGACCATTTGGACAGCGGGGCAGTCCAGAAAGGCCACCCCCGTGGAGGGAATGACCTGGGGAGAGAGGGTGGGATGTGCAGGCTCACTCAGGGAAGAAACCGAGAGCCTAGAACTCTGCCGGAAGCCAGGGGTCAGACGGGATGGGAGGAGGCCGTAACCCTGGCCTTGGAAGGTGGCCATGCAGGACCGCTGAAGGAGGGCTCCCTACAGAGGCGCATGTGCATTCGCTCCAGCTGCCCCACTTCTGGGATCTACCCTAGAACTACACCTCCATGATACAAAACAACCTGGGCACAAGACACTTTGTTGCGGCATTATCTGTAATAGAAAATGATCAGAAACAACCTATATATCTTCTCTATGAGGGGCTGGTTGAACAAACTCAAGTCCATCTCTATACCTGTGCACCGAGAATGAGGAAGGTCTCTAACACTGACGTGGAATGACTTCCAGGATTTTTTCCAAGTCTGCTAGTTTTGTTTTTTTAAAGCAATTTTATTGAGACACAGTGACATACCATATAGTCCATCTAAAGTGTATATTCCATGGCTTTTGTTATAATCACAAAGTTGTATATTCATCAGCATAATCAATATTATATGTGTTTTCATGACTCCAAAAAATAAAGTTCCCTACCCCTTCCCAGTCACCTCTCAATCCCCTCTATCCTTTCCCTGATGTACATATCCAATTTCTAATTTTGAGGATGTATTTTTAAGTGAAAAGAGCCTAGTACAAACAGTATGTTTCCTATTACATGTTATATGTTTCCTATTACATAAGAACAAAGGGTAAATGTGGATATATATACATATTTGCTTGTTTTTACTGATAAAACTAAGTAATAAAATAAATGCCAGAAGGATAAACTAGAAAAAATTTAAAAGGACTACCAATATGGGGTGGCAGAGAGTGTAATGGAGGGGAGGAATGGAAGCTAGACTTTGCAGTGCTATAAACCATTATCTTTTAAACCATGTAAATGTTTTAGATATTCAAAAACTTAAAGTAAGTCAAAAGGAAAAAAGCAAAGTATAAAATTGAACATGAACCAAAATAAGTATATCTAACTATATATCACATTGATAATAACCACCTAGAAAAGAAATTAATTCATTAAACTTTGAAAATATTATTCTATGGTGGAATACATTCCAATGATAAAAAATATAAAAAGAAATCTTACCCTTCTTTCATGAGGTTTATTATTAAACTATCATATACACACACACACACACAAAGGTATACAATGTAATAACCAATGTTTTCAGTGCAAGAGAAATGAGAACACAAGATAACAAAGGATTTTTAAACCCTATAATGTTAAATCTGAATAAGCAATATTAAACTCATAGTTTAAAAATAGGTATTTCCTACCTCTGCCTGAAGACAGACACTAGAAGCAGTGACAGCCCAATGGCAATGAGTACTCCTACCATCCAGATTGTTGTCTAAACACCATTTTCCACTTTAAAAACCAGTGCCCTGGGAGAAATGGCTGATTCCAGGGCTGGGGCAGGGACAGTACAAGGTGAGCCTAGATCACCTTGCGCCAGAAAGCAAGGAAGCTCTCAAAGATTTAGGTGGGTCATGTAAAAAGACATAGGACCCAGCTTGAAGGGGCTTCCATGGCCAAATGTGGAATACATTGAGCATCAGAAAGAAAAATAACTGTGGCTGACCATAACACATCAAATGATAATAACCCATGGGTTGGTCCATAATGACATTCAAAAGAATCACCGTTTCATTAATTTCCAATGTAATAATTGATTCCGGCAAGATCATGAGTTGGTGCTAACACCATTAAATAAAAAGTTGACAGGAACAAGATATTTACAAGATGCCCAAATAAAACCCTACAGATCACTTATCAATTGCAAATGTTTTTCATTGCATACCTTTTCAAGGGAGAGAGAATCAGTTTTACCAAGTAAGCAAACCTAATGGTATGATAACCTGATGCCATGAGCCACCTAGGAAATATTTGCGCCAAAGATGTTTAATCTGAGTATAATCAAGCCTTCAGATATAAATTCCAGGTTACGGAAAATTAAGAGGGTAAAAGAACGAGTAAAATGGCATCACAAGGAAACAAACCAATCCAGTTTGTAGGACATTCCACAAGAAACTGGGCTGGACTCTTCAAAATGTTAAGGTCATCAGGGAAGAAAGTTTGTGTTTTGGGGGGTGGATGTTCTAGATTAAAAGAGATTGAAGAGAAAGAACCAAATACAGCATCAGAACCTTGACTTCAAGAAATAGACCCCACAAAAGCCTTCTTAGGACAATTGGGAAATTGAATATAGACTGGATTTTAGATACTATCATGGTATTAGTATGAATTTCTTAGGAGTAATAATGGTATTGTTGTTACAAAAGTCCTTATTAGGAGATTTGGGCAGACATAGAGGTAAAATGTTGGTGACATCTGCAATTTACTTTCAAACTTTCAGAAAAAAGAGTGCCATTTAAATATAAATATATAATGCAGATATGAAAAAATCTTAAACTAGGTGAACCTAGGTTGCAGGGTATATTGTATTTGGCATAAGTAGTCAGGGTACTGTTCTTTTTTTTTTTAAAGACTTATTTTTTGTTTATTTATCTCCCCTTCCCCACCACCCCCCAATCCCCCCCCCCCCCCCCCCCGTTGTCTGCTCTCTGAGTCCTTTCGCTGTGTGTTCTTCTGTGACGGCTTCTATCCTTATCAGTGGCACTGGGAATCTGTGTTTCTTGTTGTTGCATCGTCTTGTTGATGTCAGCTCTCCATGTGTGTGGCGCCATTCCTGGGCAGGCTGCACTTTCTTTCGCGCTGGGCGGCTCTCCTTACGGGGTGCACTCCTTATGTGTGGGGCTTCCCTATGTGGGGGACACCCCTGCGTGGCAGGGCACTCCTTGCGCACATCAGCACTGTGCATGGGCCAGCTCCACACGGGTCAAGAAGGCCTGGGGTTTGAACCAGGGACCCCCCATGTGTAGGCAGATGCCCTATCCATTGGACCAAGTCCTCTTCCCACTGTTCTTTCAACTTCCCCATATGCAGGGAAGGTTTCTTTTTAGGACCTCATACATGGGAAGCAGGTGCTCAACCACCGAGCTATATCCGCTTCCCTGCAGAGAAGCTTTTACAACACAAGTTAAAGAAATAAAAGCTCTCCTATGGAAGTGGTTGTGGGCGAGGAAGCTGGCACTCAAGAAGTTAGGTGTGGGGTGTTCATAATTATTCTTATGGTTTCACTTTTAATTATTGTGTACCTAATTCGTGCTCATTGTAGAAATTTCAAAAATGAAAGTAAGCACAAAGACATAAACAGCTATCACCTATCATCCCAACTCCCAAGAAGAGTACACTCTCAATGACTTACTGTCTTTCCGTCCTGTCTTTTAATATTTTTCTTGACATAGCCTCGCCCCTCAGGCCTCTGGGAACATTTGGGGCCGTAAGATCCAGGTTTTGCAGTTCTTGTTCCCAAAAGAGCCCCAGACCCCTGAGGTGCCAGGGCAGGGAGGTGGCTGGGGCGCAGGCAGGCCCCCCGCCGTGCTGTCCAGCTCCTCCAAGCTCCGGGGGCTCCAAGAGGGGAGCAGGGGGAGCGGGGGGAGCAGGGGGGAGCAGGGGAGTGGGGGGAGCAGGGGAAATGGGGGGAGCAGGGGAGCGGGGGAGCAGGGGGGAGCAGGGGAGTGGGGGGAGCAGGGAGGAGTGGGGGGAGCAGGGGAGCGGGGGGAGCAGGGGGAGCAGGGGGAGCGGGGGGGAGCGGGGGGAGCAGGGGGAACGGGGGGAGCAGGGGAGCGGGGAGAGCAGGGGAGCGGGGAGAGCAGGGGGAACGGGGGAGCGGGGGGAGCGGGGGGAGCGGGGAAGCGGGGGGAGCAGGGGGGAGCAGGGGAGCGGGGGGAGCAGGGGGGAGCAGGGGAGTGGGGGGAGCAGGGAGGAGTGGGGGGAGCAGGGGGAGCAGGGGAGCGGGGGCAGCAGGGGGAGCGGGGGGAGCGGGGGGAGCAGGGGGAACGGGGGGAGCAGGGGGAACGGGGGGAGCAGGGGGAACGGGGGGAGCAGGGGAGCGGGGAGAGCAGGGGGAACGGGGGGAGCAGGGGAGCGGGGGGAGCGGGGGTCAGGAGGGGCGGGGGCAGTGGGGGCAGCGGGGGGGCGGGAGGGGGGAGCTGCGAGGCTGGGCGCAGACCTGGCCCCCACCACCGCTCTCTGCAGCGGAACCAAGTCCAGCTCACACCTCTCCACACAAATTCAGATGCAGCTCCCCTGACACACAAACCCACAGATGCAAACACACGCCTGTGCACAGAAACACAAACACGAGTGAAACATGAAACACCCCTGCAAACACACAGACACAAGCGAAGCACACCCCGACACACACACGCATTCACACACGCAAAAACACAACACGCGGAGACACAGACGCAAACGCAGTCCTGCACAGACACACGAACACACACAGACACGCCTGCCGCCTGCTCTGATGCCCTCCAGGAGGTCACTGGGGATAAATCAGGGGGGGTCCTCCCGCTCTCCCCTCCTCTCCCCTTTTCTCTTTTCCTGCCCCCCCCCATCGAGGGCAAAGGGGAAAAGCCCTTTTCCCTCCTCCCCGCCCGGGCTGGCGCCAGGGACGCAGGGCCGTCGGCAGCTCTTCTGTGTGTCCTGGACTCCCGGGGAAACGCGCCCTGGGGGGCCTGGGCCCAGGACGGTGGCGCCGAGAGCGGGGTCTTTGAGCCCCGGAGGAAAGCGGCCCTCCAGGGCCTGATGGGGCCCCGGGGCTCCCGGTCCCGCTGTGCGCCCCTCCCGCGGGCCTCGAGCCGCCTGCAGAGCTGGAAATCCAGGCGGAGACCCGCCACCTGGCAGCCGGCCCCGCAGCCGGGTTTATTTTTGTTTTCCGAGGCTGAGCCAAGAGGCGCGTGCTTTTCGCACCGGGTGTCGCGTGGTGATTCATACCTGCTGTCGCAGCAGCAACGCTAGGCCTTGGAACGAGCAGCCCGGCCTCGTCCGGGGGCGCCCTGCGAGCACGTCGCGCCGTGTCCCCTGGAGGCCCTGCCCGGCCTGCGGCACCCCCCGCCCTCGGGCTCTGGCTGCGCCTGCGGCGTTTCCAGGCCTCAGTGCTCAAGGCGAGGGCGGCTCGGAGCCAGCAGCCGGGGAACGCCGCGTCTGCTGCCAGCGGGGAGCTAGGCTGGCACCCCAACATCCTCCACGGTCACCTTGTGTGCCAGCAACGGCGCCAAGCCTCAACGGAGCGTCAGAACCCCCTGAGACTCACAAAACAGCCTGCGGGGCCACCCCGAGCCCCCGATTCTGCAGGTCTGAGGCAGGACCCTAGAATGTGCGTTTCCAGCAAGTCCCCAGGTGATGCTGACCCTGCTGGTCCAGGGACCCCCTTTGGGAACCGCAGTCTGAGCCTTTGGAACAGGCTGTTCCCAGCTATTAAAGGCTGAGTCATGAGAGCAGGGTGTTAAAACCCCGTGCGCAGGAGCAGATGTGGCTCGTGAGGTTGAGCACCCGCCTCCCACATGGGAGGTCCCAAGTTCAGTTCCCAGTGGTGCCTCCTAAAGAAGACAAACAACAAGCAGACATCAATCAAAAAACAAACAAACCAGCAAACCACAAGCAAGCGACGAGGGAGCCAACTCAGGGGAGCCGATGGGGCTCGGTGGTTGAGCCCCCGCCTCCTGCACACAAGGTCCTGTATTCAATCTCCGGTCCTGGTACCTCAAAAAGGAAAAAAAAAAGCCCCGTGCTCAGCTTCCTGTCGCACACTGATGTGGGACAGGGGTCCAGATTGTCACACTGGCTGGGAGCCCGGGGCCCATGGACGAAGGGTGGGCACAGCAGAGCTCTGGCTCCTCCCCCGGCGCAACCGCGTCCTGAGACTCGAGAGCCCCCACGTGCAGGTCCAGGGACGATGGCAGTGCCCGCCCCATTCGCTGGCGGCACGTGCACGGCGGCGCCTGCTCTGCCCAGTGCCAGGAGGCAGGGAGCACCCCAGGGCCACCCACGAGAAGCCCGAGCCTGGAGAGGAAAGAGGGTCCCACTGACACGGGCCCCCCGGGGCCAAGTGTCCAGGCTCTCAGGGGCCAGGGCGCTCGCCTTTGCAAGGATGCAAGTGGAAGGATCGCGGTGGCTCGTGCCACCCAGCGGTTCCAGGACGGCTGCCTTCAGGAACGGCTGATCAGGGGACCAAACGCCGCCTCCCCCAGCTGGCCCTTGTCCACGTGGCTCCTGCCCTGGACAGAGGGGACGGCAGCGGCGCCAGACCTCAGCGGGCCTGCAGGGAGGGTCCCCGGTTCCTCGAGCCTGGGGCCCGGCTCAGGCCAGGTGGTGGGAGCCCCCGAGCGGGGCTGAGGAGGAGGAGGGAAGGTTCCCCACGGGAAGACCCCTGCCAGGAGAAAGCGATGGGGCTGGAGCAGCAAGCCCGCAGGGCCCCGCCTCGGGGAGCCGCCTGCTCCCCTGCCATCGGCCACCTGGCCACCTACCTGCCGGTTGTCTAATGACCTGCCCGTCGGGCTACCCGGCTATTCTGTCACCTGGCCGTCTGGTCCCCGGTCAGGGGGGCCTGCCTGGGGCTGGGGGCCCTGGCCACGGAGGAACACCCGCCTCCATTCCCCACGGCGAGGGGGAGGGGCACAGCTCCTGCCCTCGGAGAAGGGAGGGCTGCTTGGTGTGTTTGGGGGAACACGGGGGCACCCCCCCTTCCCGTCCACAGAGGTGGGGAGTGGGCCTGGCATGAGCCACTGGGTAGCTGGCCCCTGACCGGGGCTGGCGGTCACAAAGGCCGATAGCGGGGTGCAGCAGAGAACAAAGAGCTGTGTCAGGCCAGGTCCCAGAGGAAAGAGGCGCGAATTCAAACCAGTAGTCCCGGCGCTGCCGGCTGAAGGGCCTTCGGAGGTCGGGGGGCGTGGGGGTCTCGAGGCTGGAGCAGTACCAGCCGCTGGACGGCGGCCACCAGGAGGGTCGAGGGCGGGAGCCCGAGCACGACCCCCAGGCAGGGGCAGCTGTGGCCTGGGGGGAGCAGGAAACAAACGCCCTCCCTGCCCCTCCCCATGCCCCCTCCCCACTGTCCCCTCCCCGCTGTCCCCCCCCCACTGCCCCCCCGCTGCCCCCTCCCCACTGAACTCCCTGCTGCCCCCTCCCCACTAAACCCCTCCCCGCTGCCCCCTCCCCGCTGTCCCCCCTGCTGCCCCCCTCCCCGCTAACCCCCTCCTCACTGCCCCCTCCCCACTACGCCCCTCCCCGCTAATCCCCTCCTCACTGCCCCCTCCCCACTACGCCCCTCCCCGCTAATCCCCTCCCCACTGCCCCCTCTCCGCCGACCTCCCTGCTGCCCCCTCCTCGCTGCCCCCCCCACAGCCCCCTCCCCGCTAATCCCCTCCCCGCTGTCCCCTCCCCGCTGCCCCCCCCGCAGCCCCCTCCCTGATGCCCCTCCCCACTCTTCCTCCCTTGGTCACTCAGAGCCAGGAGCCGCAGGGCAGGGCAGCCCCTGGGGCGCGAGCAGGAGCGGAGCTGGAGAGAACCGCGAGCAGGCGCACCCGGGGATGGCACCCGGGGATGTCGGGGGCCCCGGGACCGCCCCCTCTGGCTGATAACTAACAGCCATTTTGTGCCAAGACCTGAGCCCTGAGGTCTGAGAGGTGCCCAGGAAGAGGGCGCGGGCCCCGGGGACCAGCACCACGTCCCCGCGACAGGCCGGGCCAGCAGAGGAGGCCAGCAGAGGAGGCCGGGCCACAGCGCAGGGCCCCAGGGAGCCCGGGGACAGCTGGCGCCTCGGAGGGAGGCCCGGGAGAAAGGCGGGGACAGGCCAGCGGGCACCGCGGCCCCTGTGTCTTGGCCTCTCCCCGGGGCAGCTGCAGGGAAGGGAGGGAGCTCAGCCCCGGGAGCAGCAGTGCTCTGTGCCCTCGTGACACCCCACACGGTGCTCCTGTCACACGAGCCTGCGCTGCCCGCCCCCCTGCGGCCTGAGGACGCGGCCCAGTGCAGCCAGCAAGAGGGAGGTGTTTGAGGCGGGGGAGGCCTGCGGCGCCCCTGCCCCCAAGTCAAGTGGGCAAGGGCCTGTGCCTCCAGGGGCTGCATTAGCCCCACCACAAGGGGCGGGCAAGGACAGAGCAACGCCAGGAGGCAGCTGCAAGAAACAGGCAGAACAGGCAAAAAAGAGTAGGAAGAGGCAGAGAACAGGCAAAAAAGAGGAGGAGGCAGAGAACAGGCAAAAAGGAGGAGAAGGAGGCAGAGAACAGGCAAAAAAGAGGAGAAAGAGGCAGAGAACAGGCAAAAAGAGAAGAGGCAGAGAACAGACCAAAAAAAAAAAAAAAAAGAGGAGAAAGAGGTAGAGAACAGATCAAAAAAAAGAAGAGAAAAAGGCAGAGAACAGGCAAAAAAGAGGAGAAAGAGGCAGAGAACAAGCAAAACAGAGAAGAGGCAGGGAAGAGACCAAAAAAAAGAGGAGAAAGAGGCAGGCCGTGGCTGCAGGGCTGGGCCCTCGCCCCCTTCTAAGAAGCCTAGGCCCGGACAGGCAGGGGGCAGCCACCCCACAGCCATCGCCTGCTCCGTGGGGGCACGAGCAGGCCCAAGGCAGGGCCCGTTGGGGTCCCGTTTTACAGAGTTTGGGGGCCCTGGCACCGCAGTGGGCACCAGTGGCCAGAGAAAGCCCAGGGGACACCGAGCGGGCAGCAGGGAGGCTGGACGCTGAGGGCACAGGCAGGCGGGGACAGCTGGCGTGGAGGGGGCCGTGAGCGGTTACGCCAGCACCTGGCCGTGCGGGCATCTGCCCGTGGGGGCTGCACGCGCCCGCGGTTCCCGCACCAGCTGTGTCAAGCTCGGGCTCTACAGGGCCAGGGCAGGTGTGGCCCTCCACCCAGCCGGGCACCCGCTCCTGTCCCTGCTCTTGCTTTGATGCCCGCTGCACAGACTGGGGTCCCCAGGCACCCTCACTTCTGACCTACTGCCCTCCGGCCTGATGCTTCCCTAGAAAGACTCACAGAATCAGGAAAGTGCTGCACTTAGAATTTTAGTTTTTTTGCAGCAAGAAAGGGCGAGGCCAGGAGGCCCCTGCGCCCGCGTCCTCTCCAGTGGGCGCCTCCTGGGCGTGGCGTCAGTCAAGCACGGACCCTCCAAGCCCCGGCTGTCCCAGGCTTTAGGGGCTTCCGTAGGTGTGGCCGGTGTCACCGGTGCCCTCAGGCTTGAGCTCGGTCTCCAGCCCCCTCCCCTTCCCAGGGGCCAAAGCTGACCCCCAAGACCGCCCTTGGGGCTGGCCCCACCTGGGCATCCCCTCAGCAGACACTGTCAGGTGTGGTCTGGGGTCCACAGAAGGGCAAGGACCCTCGGGAAAGGCTAAGGTGGGGAGTGGGGGGGCCAAACCCACCGGGGGCTTTACTGTGCCAGCCCGGCCGGGCCTGGCCCCCACTGGCATCCCCGAAGGTCCCGACACCCTGTACGACGGCCGCGGGGGCTGGGCTCGCCCTGCACCCTGGCCGCGCCCACGCCGCCTCCAGCCCTGGCAGGTGCGCGCCCCCTTGGCGCGGGAGGGCAGCGTCCTCTCCCTCGCCACGGAGCCCGTCCCTTGGTGCTTTCTTCCTCGGCTGTTCTGTCTCCTTCCCTGCCCTTGTCTATTTTCACCCCGACCTTTCCACCTTCGGAAGGGACGTGAGGCGCTGGGCAGGCCCGACTGGAGCTGGCATGGCGAGGGGCACGCGGGCACGGCCCTGGCGGTCTCGGCCACCAGCGCAGCAGCAGCACTCACTGCCAGCCCCGTTTGCCAGCTGGGAAGAAGGCCCTGGGAGCGCCGGCATGAAGGTTTAAAAACCCACCCAGGGGAAATGGACGTGGCCCAGTGGATAGGGCGTCCGCCTACCACATGGAAGGTCCGTGGTTCAAACCCCGGGCCTCCTTGACCCGTGTGGAGCTGGCCCACGCGCAGTGCTGATGCGCGCAAGGAGTGCCCTGCCACACAGGGGTGTCCCCCGCGTAGGGGAGCCCCACGCGCAGGGAGTGAACCCCGTAGGGAGAGATGCCCAGTGCGAAAGAAAGTGCAGCCTGCCCAGGAATGGCACCGCCCACATGGAAAGCTGACACAACAAAAAGAAACACAGATACCGGATGGCGCTGATAAGGATAGAAGCGGTCACAGATGGACACAGAAAGCAGACAACGGGGAGGAGGGGAGAAATAAATTCGAAAAAAGAACAACCCACCCACGGCTCCCTGAGTAGGCCTCATCCGTCTTCCTGGCTGTCCTGGACCTGCGACCCTGCACCAGGTGGGAAAGGCGCCCTGGGGTGGTGTCGGGAGAACTGCAGGGTCACCAGCATCCTCCCACCCGCTCTTCCCCGGACCCCCCGGAAGAGCAGAGGAGCCTGAGCGAGTGTGAGCTGAGTGCGAGCACACGCACGGGAAGGCGCAGCAGCCCGCAGCGCCCGGTTTGGACGGCCAGTGTTTCTGCTGCCCGCGTGGACTCCCTCTCAGGCCCTCGCTCCTTGCCACGCTGGGACCCCCAGGCTCTTCTGGAGACGCATGGCTGGCAGCCCCCTCCTCAGGCCTTTGCCCCTCGCCAGGCCAGCAAGCCCAGGGCAGTGCCCACTGCCGTGAGGACGCCCGTGGGGCCTCCCGGGGCTGCACGGCCATCACCTTGCCAGCCCCGTGTAGGGCCTCCTGGAAACCTGCCCACAGCCACCCTGCCCGTCCTGATTGGCAGAAGGGCAGTTCTCAGCACCCCGAGCCCCCAGGGCCGCGAGAGGATGTGTCGAGACATGGCCATGTCCGCGCTGCCGCAGGCCCTGGGGGCCACTCGTTCCACGGAGCCCGCAGTCCCCTCGAGCAAGTGCCACGCTTCTGCTCCTTGATCCTGACCGTTTCCCCTTCTAGAAGGGGGCCTTCTGACGGGCATGGGCACATCCGACCTCGACGCCCCTCGCAAATGGCCCCAGCAGCTCCCCGGGCCTGCGTCCTTTCACAGGCCAGTTTCCCACTGCCCATCGGCGTAGGAGGCCAGGCCATTGACCCCAACACGGGGGCAAGCAGCACCCCCCGGGTGGCCAGGCCATTGACCCCAACATGGGGGCAAGCAGCACCCCCCAGGTGGCCAGGCCATTGACCCCAACACGGGGGCAAGCAGCACCCCCCGGGTGGGAGGCCATTGACCCCAACACGGGGGCAAGCAGCACCCCCCGCTGTCTGGTTTCAGCCTCTTGATCAGACGGCGGCCTTGCAGACAGGATGCTGTTGACCCTGGAACTATCAGAAACCAAGCGGCCAAGCCGGCTGGCCGAGGGCAGGCCACCGGGCACCGTCCACGTGGTGGCATGACCCGCAAGTGCCTCGGGGTTCCAAAACCTATCCGAGGGGAAGAGGGGCACCCCGCTCCGAGGACGCCCTTCCACCCCCGACAGCCTGTCCCTGCACAGCTCGCTTCCACGTTGGCATGGGACCCGTCCGGGCGCCACCTTCCCTGGGAGAGCATTTCCCCAACGCCCCCAAAATACTGTGGGCATTTCGGGTTTCAAGATTATCTCATGTCTTTCTGGCCTAGCAGTCTCAAAGTCCAAATCCCACTTCCATTTGTCTCTCAAATGGACATTTTTTGACCCCAAATTCCGGCGGGCATCACCAGGGGTGCTCCCGGGCTCTTGCCAGAAGCTGCGGCCTGAGCCGCGCCGGGGCTGCTGTCGGCTCTGAAGGGAAAACCTCACTGGCTCCCATTTACCTGTCCAGACAGCAGGGCCAGGAGGCGCTGCCCGGCCTTCTGCCGCGCTGTGGCCCGGGGGAGGCTTTCCCCAGCCAGATGCTATAGCCGTCCCACTTCACAGGACTGTCCGAGCTTTCCAAACTGGCCCCTCAGCAGATCCTCTCAGCTTCTGGAAGCCCCCTGGGACCTCAACTGCAGGCTTTGGAGCCGAGATCACAGGGCGCCCATGAAAGCGGTCCCAGAAATGTCTCTTCACCTCCCCTGGCCATCTCGCCCGCAGCTGGGCCCACGGCTGGGAGCTGGGCCGGAACCCTGGCCCGCCAGCCCTTCCCGTGAAGAGCCACCTGCCCCCTGCCCCCGAGATCCCGGCTCAGGCTTGTCATGTCTGATTTGCCTCCGGGCTTCTTAAGTTTCTCTAAACTGGGGAGAGGGGCTTTAAAGTTGGGGATCAGCAGGGTGCCCACCGGTCCCCCAACTTAGCCCTGTGCTTCTTTCCAGCCCCCAATGGGGTGACTGCTCAGCTCGTCCCATCTCTTAAGGACCCCTAAGGCGCCCTCGCAGCGGGACGGCCCCCTCTGCCTTTCCTCCCTGCTGGGAGCTGCCGGGATTTCCCTCCTGTCTGTGAGCCCCCGGGGGGCGCAGCGCCGCTGGGAGGCTCCTCCACCAGCCGCGGGCTCTGCGGGGCAGTTCCCCGGGGCGCCCCGCCCGGCCCCCGGTCTCCCCCCACGCCGTGCTCGCCGCGCCCCGGGAGGGGGGCGCGGGCAGGGGGCGGGAGTCCGTCCCGCACGGCCTGAGGAGGACTGCGGGGCTTCCCCGGCAGAGAGGAGCGCGCCGCCCGCACGGACAGCGCTCCCGCGCCTCCACGCCGCCCCCGGCGTCCCCCTGCGCACCTCGGCGCCACCGGGAGCGGCTGGAGCGCCGAGGCCGGGGCCTGGGGGCCTGCGCGGCGCGGGGAGCTGCGGGCGGGAGCCCGGGGCGGCGGGGCGGCTTCTCGGGGGCCCGCGCGGTCCGGGGCTGCCCCCCAGTGGTCGCCGGCGGAGCCGGGCCCGCCTCGCAGGGCCGCGAGCAGGGCGGGGGCGCGGCGGGGCTCGGGCTCTGCGCCCGGGGCCGGGGGGGCGCGAAGCCGCTGCGGGAGTCCCGGGGGCCGCCCGCCCTGCGCGCCCCGCCCCGCACGGCCGCGGGTCTCCGGGGGTCCCCGCCGGGCAGCCCCTGGGCGGCCGGGGAGGCGGCGCAGGAGACCCTGGAGCGGGGGGAAGGCCCCCGCCCCGTGTCCCCCGCCCCAGAGCGAGACACCGGGAAGTGGCCCCGAGGGGCCTGGGGCCTCCGCGCCCCGCTCTTCCCCGAACGAGGGCACTCGGGGTTCCTCGAGAGACGCGCCCGCTCCTCCAGGGAGGCGGCAGCCCGCGCGAGCCACAGCCCCCCGCCCCGCCCCTTCTCCCTCTCCCCCCTTCCCGCTCCCCTCTCCCCCGTCTCCCCTCCCTCCCCCTCCCTCCCCCCTTCCCTCTCCCTCTCTCTCCCTCCCCTGCCTCTCCCCCATTTCCCCCTCCCTCCCTCCTCTTCCTTCCTGCCTCCCTCTCTCCTTTCTTCCTCTCTATTGATTTTTGGGCCACTGGACACCTCAAAGTGTGGGTTTTGCTCCCCGCCCCCCAGCCCCGCCCCTCCCTCTCACCCCCACTGAGTGGGGCTCCCCGAGCTCTCCTTGGACTGTTACGATGGTCATCTGAAACTCACCCCCTCACCAAGCTCTTCCCCCTTCCATCCCCCCCGCCCCACGATAGCCCCCAGGTGATTTTTCTCTGACCCAAATCAACCTTGTGCCTCCCTGCTGGAGTCCTCACTGGCTCCCCACTGCCGTCAGGATAAAGCTGCTGGAATGTTCCGCGGGTCGTGGGCATCGCGCCCCCTCGCCCCTCAGCTCGTGTTGTCACCCTGCAGGGCCCCCGAATGGCTCCGCGGGCAGGCGTCTGGCCACGGCCGCCCACGGGGGCCTCATCCCTTGCTCGGCTCGCTGAGCGGTGCGGCTGCCTGCGGGCGGGCGTGCGCCTGCTGCACCTGCCGAGTCCTCCTGAGCCCGCCCCGGCACAGGGCAGGGGCAGCGCCTGCGGCCTTCGCGGGTGTGCGGCTGGGCCCGGAGCGGGTGGTGGTCCCAGAGTAGGCCGCGACCGGCACCAGGCTGGGAGCAGCACCCCTTGCCCCAGGAGCGCCGTGGGCACAGCCGGACATTGGCGCCCACTCCTCGGGGCGCTGGGGGAAGGACGGGCACCTGTCCGCAGGGCTCGCTTGTGGGGGGCAAGTGTGGGGTCCCCACTCCTCAGCAGATGCTCCCTGGGACACTATGCCTCTGCCACGGCTAAGTTCCCATCACGGGGACACCTGCGGGCGCAGACCTGGTGGACACTGCCCCGGCCGCTCGAGCCCTGCCCTCCTAACGGGCCGGAGGACACCACCATCCGACAGGGCCGCCGTGCAGTGGCCAGCAAAGGTTCCACGCTCAGCGGGCGCCGCGACATGTGGACGCACTGGAGGGCCACGCCGCCCCCAGGCCCAGGCCCCTGAGAGCCAGTGAGGAGCGGTGTCCACGGGGGGTGCTGACTGAGACCGTGGAGGGTCATGTCGCAAAGGCAGAGGGAAGTGGACTTGGCCCAGTGGTTAGGGCGTCCGTCTACCACATGGGAGGTCCGCGGTTCAAACCCCGGGCCTCCTTGACCCGTGTGGAGCTGGCCCACGCGCAGTGCTGATGCACGCAAGGAGTGCCCTGCCACGCAGGGGTGTCCCCCACGTAGGGGAGCCCCACGCGCAAGGAGCACGCCCATAAGGAGAGCTGCCCAGCGCGAAAGAAAGTGCAGCCTGCCCAGGAATGGCGCCGCACACACGGAGAGCTGACACAGAAGATGACGCGGGAAACGGACTTTGGCCCAGTGGTTAGGGCGTCCGTCTACCACATGGGAGGTCCGCGGTTCAAGCCCCGGGCCTCCTTGACCCGTGTGGAGCTGGCCATGTGCAGTGCTGATGCACGCAAGGAGTGCCGTGCCACACAGGGGTGTCCCCCGCGTAGGGGAGCCCCACGCGCAAGGAGTGCACCCATAAGGAGAGCCGCCCAGCGCGAAGGAGGGAGCAGCCTGCCGAGGAATGGCGCCGCCCACACTTCCCGTGCCGCTGACGACAACAGAAGCGGACAAAGAAACAAGACGGCAGCAAAAAGACACAGAAAACAGACAACCGGGGGAGGGGAGGGGAATTAAATAAATAAAAATAAATCTTAAAAAAAAAAAAAAAAAAAAAAAAGAAGATGACGCAACAAAAAGAGACATAGATTCCTGGTGCCGCTGATAAGGATAGAAGCAGTCACAGAAGAACACACAGTGTGTGGACATGGAAAGTAGACAACTGGGGCGGGGGGGGAAGGGAGAGAAATTAATAAAATAAATCTTAAAAAAAAAAAAAAGGCAGAGGGTGAGCCTGGGGCACCCCACAGACTGGCGTGGCACAGTTTTGAGCATCAGACATTCCTAACTGCCTAGAAAGCCTTATTTTGGAGACTCCGTGAGCTCGTAGTATACTCAGAAAAAGTGACGGGAAGTAAAGGGAAGGCAGTCAATGCAGCGGGTGGGCCTTGCAGGGGCCACGGCGGGCGGCCTGCCCAGGGCCCTGCACCCAGCTGCGCGCCCCCCGCCCGCAGCGAGGACAGCCGCTCAGGGCCCCTGCCCCCCACCCAAGTGACCCAGGCGGACAGTAGAAGGTTCCTGAGGACGAGCGGAGCTGTGGGGCAGGCCTGCGCTGCTGGGTTCCCAGCTTGCTTAGCCCCCCCTGCGTGTCCTGCGTCTCTCCCTTTCCCGAGAGGCGCCCTCAGTAAATCCCGGGCACCCGGATCCTGGCCTTGGGCTCTGCTTCTAGGGGCCCCGACCCCAGCCTCAGCTTCTCAGAGCTGCTGGGGGCAGGAACCGCCGCAGCCAATAGCCAGAGGCTCCGCCGCCACAGCCAACCTGGAAGGGCGTCCTGCACCCCTGCCACCTGGGCGCAGCACAGAGGGTGCACCGAGGAGGCGCCGCTGCAGCGCTGCTTCTCGCTGCACGTTTCCAGGCACACCAACACCTCTTTACTTCGGCCATTTTAATAGGGTGTAGCAGGATCTCATCGTGGGTTTAATTTGCGTTTCCTTACTGACTGCTGATGCTGCGTGCTGAGCGCCTTGTTGTGTGCTTATTTGCCACTGTGTGTCTTCTTTAGGGAAGTATCAGTTCAAATCTTCTCCTGTTCTTTTCATTGGAAATTAATTTTGAGTTTTGAGATTTTTTTAATGTAAGTATGTACATACTTCATCAGCTACGTATTTAAAAATATTTTCTCCCTGTCTTTGGCTCGTCTTTTCATTTGCTTCACAGTATCTTTTAAAGAAAAGGTTTTAAATTTTATGAAGCCCAATTTATCAAATATTTTATGGGCTATGCTTATGGTATTGGGTTTGAGAAATCTTAGCCTAACACAAGGTCACAAATATTTTGGCCCTATGTTTCTTCCAAAAGTTTTATAGTTTTAGGTTTTACATACAAGTCTGTTTTTAGTTAGCATGTTTATATGATGCCAGATATGGATCAAAGTTTTAAAAAACTATCCTTTCTCCAGTGAATTGCTTTGTTCCTTTGTCAAAAACTGCCTCTTCCAGGATTGGTACTTGGAAAACTGGATTTCCACATGAAAAAGAATGAAGCTGAACCTCTATCTCATACCATACACAAAAATTAACTCAAAACGGATTAACTATGTAAATAAAAAAGCTAAACCCTAAAGCTCTTAGAAAATAACATTGGAGAAAATCTTTATAACCTTGGGACTTGGCAATGGATTCTTATATATGATACCAAAAGCATGAATAACCAAGAAAATAGAAAAATTGAACTTCATCAAAATTAAAACCTTTGGTTCATCAAAGGACATTACCAAGAAAGTGAAAAGATAATCTTCAGAATGAGAAAAGTAGTTGCAAATCATATAATACCCAGAATATATAAAGAACCCCAACTCAACAACAAAAAGACAACCCAATTTCAATAATGGGGAAAGGACTTGAACACATTTCTCTAAAGAAGATATAGGAAAAACCAATAAACACATTAGGGAAATGCAAATCGAAATTACAATTAGAGGGAAGCAGATGTGGCTCAAGCAATTGGGCTCCCGTCTACTATAAGGAAGGTCCAGGGTTCGATACCCAGGGCCTCCTGGTGAAGGCAAGCTAGCCGGTATGGTGAGCTGGCCCATGCAGAGTGCTGACCCGTGCAAGAGTGCTGGCCCCTGCAGAGAGCTGGCACAGCAAGATGATGCAACAAAAAGAGACACAGAGGAGAGATAATAAGAGACTTAGCAGACCAGGGAGCTGAGGTGGTGCAAGAGAGTGATTGCCTCTCCCCGACTCTGGAAGGTTCCAGGATCGGTTCCTGGAGCCACCCACTGAGAATACAAGCAGACACAGAAGAACACACAGCGAATGGACACAGAGAGCAGACAAGGGAGGGAGGGGGGAGAAATAAATAAATAAAAATCTTAAACAAACAAACTACAATTAGATACCACTTCATACTCACTAGGACAGCTATTTTTTTAAAAATTGGCAAGAATGTGGAGAAACCTTTGTGCATTGTTGGTGGGACTATAAAATGGTGCAACTGCTGTGAAAAATAATTTGGCAGTTTTTCGAAAAGTTAAATATAGAATTGCCACATAACTGGAAATTCCACTCCTAGGTAAATATCCAAAAGAATTGAAAACAGGGATTCAAACAGATGTTGGTATGCCAGTGTTCACAGCAGCATCAATAGCCAAAAGGTGGAAGCAATCCATGTATCCATCAACAGATGAATGGATAAACCAAAAAAGTGGTATATAATGCGATGGAATATTACTCAGCCATAAAAAAGGAATGACATCTTTTTTTTTAAGATTTATTTTATTTATTTCTCCCCCTGCCCATTCTCCCCATTGTCTCTGCTTTCTGTGTTCTTCTGTGTCTGCTTGTATTCTCATTAAGCGACTCTGGGAACTGATCCTGGGATCTTCCAGAGTGGGAGAGAGGCGATTACTCTCTTGCGCCACCTCAGCTCCCTAGGAATGACATTCTAGTACCTGCTACAACATGGATGAACTTTCAAAACTTATGTTAAGTGAAATAAGCCAGTCATGAAAGGCCAAATATTGTATGATTCCACTTACATGAAATACCTATAATAAGCAAATTAATAGAGAGAGAAAGTAGATTAGAGGTTACCAGGAGCTGGGGGTGGGGCAGGGGTGGGGAATTGGGAATTATTGCTTAATGGTACAATTTCTGTTTGAGTGATGAAAAAGTTTCGGTAATGGATGATGGTGATGGTTATGTAACATTGTAAATATAATCAATGCCACTGAATTATGCACTTAATAAGCAACTTAACCAGATACTAGAATAAAGTTCAGGAAATTTCCAATCAAAGAAACAGAAAAAAAGGACCCATAAAGGAGGGGAAAAAAGCAATCAGTTAAAATGAACCCAGAAGGATACAAAAGATAGAATTAGTAGACAAGGACATTAAAAACAGTTTTTATGACTATTCTATATGTTCAAGAAGCTAAAGGAAAGATTAAGCATAATTAGAGATAGAAAAGATAAAAATATTCAAATCAAACTTAAAGAGGTAAAAATGTGAGTTCTTAGGTGAAAATATACTGGATGGCATCAATGGCAGATTAGGCGTTGCAGAAGAAAAAATTAGTAAATTTGAAGATATAGAAATAGAAACTAAGTGAATCACAGGGGAAAATGAAAATAAATGAATAGAGCATAAGTGAACTATGGCACAACTTCAACTAGTCAAATATCTATGTAACTGGAATTCCTGAAGGAGATGATTGAGAAGAGGGGACTGAAAACATATTTGAAGAAATAATGGCCACAATGTTTCCAAATCTGATGAAAACAATAAACCCAGAGATGGAAGAATCTCAACAAATTCCAAGCACAGGAAATGTGAGGAAAACTATACTAAAGTGCATTATAATCAAATTCCTTAACACCGGTGATAAAGTTAAAAATGTAGAAGCCAGGGGAAAAAGGCAGATTATATATGGAGGAACAAATTGAAGGATAACAGCAGATTTCTTGGTAGAAACAATGCAAACTAGAAGACAGTGGACTAACATTGTAAAGTATTGAAAAGAATCTGTCAACCTAAAATGTCAATTCAAATCCTTGGCCCATGTTGGTTTTATTTTATTTTAAATTTTATTTTTTATATCATTGTTACATATTACTCAGTTAACACAAGACAAGAACTACAATCACAATAAAACTGCCTTTGTCAGGAGTTATACACCCCCTTATTTTTGTTTATTCCTCAGTCTGGTGGGAATTGGGGTGATGTCCACTCTGACTACTTCTGGCTGAGAAGGGACGCAGATATGGAAGAGAGGAATGGAATTGTTTTGCTTGCAGTTGAATATACTCCTTGCTTTTGGGTTGGGGCTAGTTCATCATCCTCATTTTGTTGGTTGTCCAGGGCAAGTCTGAAGGACTGGAGAGAAGGAACTGGCCACATACCTGCTGGGTTTCAGGACTCGACCAGCACATAAACTATCCAAAGTCTTTAAGTCTGAGAAATATACTTAACAGGCAAATCGAAAATTATAGGCTCAAATAAAATAAGTAGAAGAATCATGATTAGAGGATTTGCACCTAAATATAACTATGTTATATTGGGGAAATAACTTTTCATATATGCCCTGATAGAACCTGCTGAGTGGTGTCGAAATTTCATGAGGCTGTGGGGCTTGCCTGTGTTGTCCAATGTCCTAGGACCCTCAGGAGCACTTTTTTTTTGTGGCTTTTTCTACTGTGGCATTTTTGGTGGAGTCTAGCTGAGACCTGCATAAGTGTAACCTCCAGAATTACCTCCTAATGCACTTTGAAATATTTTTGCCATAAAACTCTATTTTATTTCATATTTCCCCTTTCTAAAATTTTTTTTTAATTTTTATTTTTATCACCCCCCCACTCCAAGATGGCTTCCTCATCTGTCTGTTTATTGTCTGCTTGTCTTCTTCAGGAGGCACTGAGAACTGAACTTGGGACCTCCCATGTGGAAGACAAGTACCATACTGCTTAAGTCACTTCTGCTCCCTGCTAATTGTGCCATCTGCTGGTTGTAGCAATTGCAGCATCTGCTGATTGTGGTGTCTGCTCACTGCTGCATTTGCTCATTGTGGTGTCTGCTGGTTGCGGTGTCTGCTCATTGTGCCATCTGCTTGTTGCAGTGTCTGCTCATCTTCTTTAGGAAGCATCGAGAACCAAACCCAGGACCTTCCATATGGGAGATGGGCACCCAATTTGCTTGAGCCACATCTGCTCGCATATTTCGCCTTTTTGGTAAAGGTTTTCTCCAAATGTATTGCCGATTAATGTTTGGTGATAAGCCGTTGGTGCCAGAGAGGCTTATCCCCGGGAGTCATGTCCCACATCGGGGATGGGGGTGGTGGGGGTGGTAATGAGTTTATTTGCAGAGTTTAGCTTAGAGAGATGGCCCATGCTTTAATTAGGTTGTCTTTTTGTGTTGAGTTGTAGGGATCTTTATAATTCTTTAATAAACAGAGTGTTTGAATAGAGGGAAAATGGAAACAGTCAAGGAAGTTCCCTTTTATGAGAAGATAATTAAACAGAGATGTAGAGAACTGAAAAGGAACTGGCAACACACACAAAAACATGAGCAAAGGGTGTTCCAGGTAGAGGAACTGCAAGTGAAACACACCGAGTGGAAAAGAACCAAAAGAAGGTGGCCTGGGAGCAGAGTGAGCAATAGTGCAGCTGGAGAAAGAGGCAGGAGCTGGACTTAGGTGGCCGTGGAACATAGTTTGGACCTGAAGTGCAATAGGAAACACTTGAAGACCGTGTGGTGTCACAGCCAAACGGTGTTGCAGAAGAGAGCTCCAGCCACGCTGTCGCAGGAGGAACGCCCGTGGGAAGAGGCCACAGCCGTGCCGGCTGACGCTGACGAGCAAGCACTCCCTCACCGAGCCAGGGTGGGGAGACTGGTATGGTCCAAGATGGCAAGGCTCCCTCGAGTCTACACTTACAGGGTAAATTCACCCCACACCTCTGCGCTGCAGGAGCTGGTCGGGTGGTCTCCGGTTGACAGAAGAGGAATCTCTGATCCAAGGAAGGGGCCCCTGGCCCAGGGCCACAGAAATCTCTCAGCGAGTCCACCTGCCTCCCTGCCCAGCCCTGTGAGCGCCGCGACCACACAGCCCTCCAGCGAGACCTCGAGTGTGCAAGCTGGGGACATCTCCCCATCCCCGCCCCTTTCCCCTGAGTGCTCGCTCCACTTGGAAAAACAGCCAGGGGCTGGGAAAAGCTCTTTGGGAATCCACCAAGCTTTTTCCAGACCCACAAAAGGGCAAGAGCGAGGCATGGGCTTGCTGAGATCCCTTCCCATCCCCAAACCTGTCGGGGGAGAGGCGTCGAGACAGACCGGAGGCCCAGCTCAGCTGGGGGCTGGGGAGCCCGGTGTCACCGCTCCCCTTGCTCTCCTGCCCTCGGTGGGAAGGTCTCTGCCGTCCCCACCGCCAGGCACACCTGTGTTCTCCCTGGGTCTAGCCTGGGCCTGAGCCCACAGGGGACGGCCTCACTCCACAGGTTAGACTCACCTCAGGGCCAGGGAACGAGGCCTTTGTCCAGGCCGGCACAGGCTGCAGACCGCTGGGGCCTGCCTACCACCAAGGAGGCTCCTGCTGGGCCGAAAGAGACCCTCTAGGGAGGAGGCAGCTGTGAGCACAGCAGGCAGCGGGCACGGCCTCTAGGAAAGGTGCGCTGGCCGGGAAAGGGCCTGGGCAAGGCACCAAGGCCGTTCAATCCCAAGAAGCCAGTCCACGTCCAGCTTATTGCTTATTCCTGTGCACTTCCTTTTTTTTTAAGATTTTTAAAAAATTTCTCCCCACCACCCCTTGCTGTTTGCACTTGCTGTCTGCTCTCTGTGTCCATTTGTTGTGTGCTCGTCTTCTTTTTAGGGGGCACTGGGAACCAAACCTGGGACCTCCCATGTGGGAGAGAGGCACCCAGTGGCTTGAGCCACCTCTGCTCCCTGCTTCGGGTGTCTCTCATTGTGTTTCCTCGTTGTGTCTCTTCGTTGCATCGTCTTGTTATGTCAGCTCGCCAAGCCAGCCCTTTGCATACGCTCACTGTCTTGTTCATCTTTAGGAGGCACCGGAAACTGAACCCAGGACCCCCCATGTGGTAAGCAGGCGCCGCACTGCTTAAGCCACAAACGCTTCCCCTGTGCCCCTCCTTTTATGTCCTGCTGCCTGCCCTGGGCAGGGACACGGAGCAGCCTGGCCTCCTGCAGCCTGGCCCCACGAGAGGGCTGTGCAGTGACGGCAGAGCCGGGACGCTCCGGCGGCTCGCGTTCCGAGCCCTGGGGGAATCTCTCTTGCACAACGTCGCCTCCTCTCCCGTTTCCCACCTGGCTTCTGAGGAACTGGGCCACGCTCTTCACTTTTGACCTATTTCTTTCTCTTTAAAGGGCCAGGTTAATTTTTTCCTTTTTATGGCTTTGCAAAAGCAAAATCACCATCCTCGCCACCTTACGATTTAAACCAAAAGAGGTTTGTGACTTTTCACTAAAAGGCTTATTACATCAGGAATAGCACACACAGCTAAGACACCCACCCAGCCCCCAGGCTCTGGGAGCCTGCTGGGCACCGACGAGGTTGAGGGCCACTGTCCCCTTCCTGGGACTGAGGAAATCCCCGCTGGCCGAGTCAGAAACTAAAGGAGATTTTTTTCCTCACCCCATTTGGAAAACTAGAGGCTTAGCCAATCAGATACTTCCACAGGACTTTGAATCTGGAGTGCATGATGCAAACGAGCAGGTACAGAGGGGACTCAGTCCTGGTGTGGCCTCGCAGCGCCCCGCTGACCCTCCGCCGCCTGCAGGGCCCCTGTGAGTTCTGGGTCTAGCTGTCCAGCCGTCCTGCGGGCTAATCAATACCCTTGAATTCCTCTTTTTCTGCAGTAGTTCTGGCCTCTTCCTACTGCTTGCAACTACGAACGGACTGAAGCAGAGCTTTGAAGGGCTTGTGTGGGGATGTGACCTGATCTGGCTTGTGCTTTACAGATCCTACCGGCTGTTTTGTGGACCAACGATGGGAGCCCAGTGTGGGCAGATGTGAGTGGATGAGTCAGTGGACGCTGTGGACTCCCTGTTCCAGGGTGGTAGCAGTAGACGAAAATGGATGGAGCTGGGGGTGAAATCAAATTGGCTTGGTGTCGTAAGGAGTGCTGGGGAGGCGGAGAAGAAGACAGCTCAGTGCCCAAGTTTCTGCCTTCTGCAAATGGGCGAGGAATTGCAAAAACGGCTCCCGTTCTCCTACCACTCCCTTTGCAATGTGGCTCAATCACGTGAGCTACCTCAGCTCCCTGCTTTGTTTTGTCTCTCATTATCTTTCCTCTTTGTCTCCTTGTTGCATCATCTTGTTGCATCAGCTTGCCATGCCTGCCCATCACACCAGCTCGCTGTCTTGCTCACCTTCTCCAGGAGGCACCAGGAACCAAATCCAGGACCACCCATGTGGTAGGCGGAGCTCATTCGCTAAGCTTTTAAGTTAAGCTTGGCCCTGAGATTTTTCGGGCAAAAAGAGTGTGTTGAAAATGACAGTAAGTAAGTTCCAAGTCCCCACGAGGGCTTGTATGTTTTCACTTGCTTTCCTGAACTCCTGCAGTTGCCATCTGAACAAGCCTGCACTAGCCCGTTGGATACCATTCTTTATCAGCCGGCCTCCAGCCAACCCAGTATCTGATCACAAAGCAGGAGTGTACCCAGACAGGATGAGCTGAGCCCCGCCAGCCTGTGGGCTCACAAGAAATAAACAAATGGTTAACGTTTTAAACCACTACGTTTTGGGATGGTTTGTTACACAGCAAGAGCTGACTGATATGGATGGATGGATGGATTACCATCCCAACCAGACCCACCATTCTGGTTTTTCAAATGTCCCTGGCCACCCATACCTCCTGCTACAAGACTGGACTTCCCTATCCCGAGACAGGCTGCAGTACATTTGAACTTGAACTTGACCCACCTCTTCAGTGCTCTTTCTTGGCAGCTCAGCCTCCTCAGGCCAGCTTCCGGGCTTCTGATGCTTCAGAAGTCTGCTTTCACCCCAGGGCCCCTGTTCCTGGCCTTGGGAACTTGCTTCAGTCGGTCCTTTGCCTGGATGGGGCTGGCCCAGGTGCTCCCCAAGCCGGATGCTCAGTCTCAGACCAGACAGGATCCTGGCCCTCACAGCCCACTCGGAGACCCCCGGCCCGGCACAGAGCAGCGGGGTCCTCGCCCTTGAGCCCGGCACAGAGCAAGGGGGGTCCACGCCCTTGCACCCTCACCTCGTGCCCTCCTGGAGGGTCGGTGACCACTGCTTCTCCTGCTCCCTGCCCATCCAGTGCCTGACCCCGGGCCCTGTGGAGTGCCCTGAGGAGGCCCTGAGGAGGCCCTGAGGAGGCCCTGAGGAGGCCCTGAGGAGGCCCTGAGGAGACCCTGAGGAGGCCCTGAGGAGACCCTGAGGAGGCCCTGAGGAGGCCCTGAGGAGGCCCCGAGGAGGCCCTGAGGAGACCCTGAGGGAACCCTGAGGAGGCCCCGAGGAGGCCCTGAGGAGGCCCTGAGGAGGCCCTGAGGAGGCCCTGAGGAGACCCTGAGGAGACGCTGAGGAGACCCTGAGGAGACCCTGAGGAGGCCCTGAGGAGGCCCCGAGGAGGCCCTGAGGAGGCCCTGAGGAGACCCTGAGGAGACCCTGAGGAGGCCCCGAGGAGGCCCTGAGGGGACCCTGAGGAGACCCTGAGGAGGCCCTGAGGAGGCCCTGAGGAGGCCCTGAGGAGACCCTGAGGAGGCCCTGAGGAGGCCCCGAGGAGGCCCTGAGGGGACCCTGAGGAGGCCCCGAGGAGACCCTGAGGAGGCCCTGAGGAGGCCCTGAGGAGACCCTGAGGGAACCCTGAGGAGACCCTGAGGAGGCCCTGAGGAGGCCCTGAGGAGGCCCTGAGGAGGCCCCGAGGAGACCCTGAGGAGACCCTGAGGAGGCCCTGAGGAGGCCCCGAGGAGGCCCTGATGGAACCCTGAGGAGACCCTGAGGGAACCCTGAGGAGGCCCCGAGGAGGCCCTGAGGAGGCCCTGAGGAGGCCCCGAGGGAACCCTGAGGAGACCCTGAGGAGACCCTGAGGAGGCCCTGAGGAGGCCCTGAGGAGGCCCTGAGGAGACCCTGAGGAGGCCCTGAGGAGGCCCTGAGGAGGCCCTGAGGAGACCCTGAGGAGGCCCTGAGGAGACGCTGAGGAGGCCCTGAGGAGGCCCTGAGGAGGCCCTGAGGAGGCCCCGAGGGAACCCTGAGGAGACCCTGAGGAGGCCCTGAGGAGGCCCTGAGGAGGCCCTGAGGAGACCCTGAGGAGGCCCCGAGGAGGCCCTGAGGAGACGCTGAGGAGGCCCTGAGGAGGCCCCGAGGAGGCCCTGATGGAACCCTGAGGAGACCCTGAGGAGGCCCTGAGGAGGCCCTGAGGAGGCCCTGAGGAGGCCCCGAGGAGACGCTGAGGAGGCCCTGAGGAGACCCTGAGGAGACGCTGAGGAGGCCCTGAGGAGACGCTGAGGAGGCCCTGAGGAGGCCCTGAGGAGGCCCTGAGGAGGCCCCGAGGAGGCCCTGAGGAGGCCCCGAGGAGGCCCTGATGGAACCCTGAGGAGGCCCCGAGGGAACCCTGAGGAGACGCTGAGGAGGCCCTGAGGAGGCCCTGAGGAGACCCTGAGGGAACCCTGAGGAGGCCCTGAGGAGGCCCCGAGGGAACCCTGAGGAGACCCTGAGGAGACCCTGAGGAGGCCCTGAGGAGGCCCCGAGGAGGCCCTGAGGAGGCCCTGAGGAGGCCCCGAGGGAACCCTGAGGAGGCCCTGAGGAGGCCCCGAGGAGGCCCTGAGGAGGCCCCGAGGAGGCCCTGAGGAGGCCCTGAGGAGACCCTGAGGAGACCCTGAGGAGGCCCTGAGGGAACCCTGAGGGAACCCTGAGGAGGCCCTGAGGAGACGCTGAGGAGGCCCTGAGGAGGCCCCGAGGAGACGCTGAGGAGGCCCTGAGGAGACCCTGAGGAGACGCTGAGGAGGCCCTGAGGAGGCCCTGAGGAGACCCTGAGGAGGCCCTGAGGAGGCCCCGAGGGAACCCTGAGGAGGCCCTGAGGAGGCCCTGAGGGAACCCTGAGGAGACCCTGAGGAGGCCCTGAGGAGGCCCTGAGGAGGCCCTGAGGAGGCCCCGAGGGAACCCTGAGGAGGCCCTGAGGAGGCCCCGAGGAGGCCCTGAGGAGACCCTGAGGAGACCCTGAGGAGGCCCTGAGGAGGCCCTGAGGAGGCCCCGAGGAGGCCCTGAGGAGACCCTGAGGAGACCCTGAGGAGGCCCTGAGGAGGCCCTGAGGAGGCCCTGAGGAGGCCCCGAGGGAACCCTGAGGAGGCCCTGAGGAGACCCTGAGGAGGCCCTGAGGAGGCCCTGAGGAGGCCCTGAGGAGGCCCTGAGGAGACCCTGAGGAGGCCCTGAGGAGGCCCTGAGGAGACCCTGAGGAGGCCCTGAGGAGGCCCTGAGGAGGCCCTGAGGAGGCCCCGAGGAGGCCCCGAGGAGGCCCCGAGGAGGCCCCGAGGAGGCCCTGAGGAGGCCCCGAGGAGGCCCCGAGGAGGCCCCGAGGAGGCCCCGAGGAGGCCCCGAGGAGGCCCCGAGGAGACCCTGAGGAGGCCCTGAGGAGGCCCTGAGGAGGCCCTGAGGAGGCCCTGAGGAGGCCCTGAGGAGGCCCTGAGGAGGCCCCGAGGGAACCCTGAGGAGGCCCTGAGGAGACCCTGAGGAGGCCCTGAGGAGACCCTGAGGAGACCCTGAGGAGGCGCTGAGGGAACCCTGAGGAGGCCCCGAGGAGGCCCTGAGGAGGCCCTGAGGCCACGGAGAAGGGCAGGGAGCACCCAGCCGCAGGCCAAGGGGTGCCAGGAGCTGGGAGGGGCCGGCGAGCGGCTCCCAGGAGCCAGGAGAGCAGCCCTGTGACACGTTGCTTTGGGCTTTCCAGCCCCGGGAACTGGTTGATGACGCGTTTCTGTGGCGTGACGCCACCAGGTGCGTGGTCATTTGTGACGCAGCCCAAGGAAAAGCATCCAGGGGGACAAAGGAAGGGAAGGCAGAGCGGGGAGAGAAGAGGGGCCCCCCAGGGCCTCTTTCCTGGGGGCAAGGAAGGGGCTCTCGGGGTGGTGGGGTCTGCGCACCGGCCTGGGGGCGCCTTCCCAGAGCCGGGGCTCGGGGGCAGCTTGCCCCAGCCTCGGGCAGACCCCGTCAGGCCAAGCCGGAGGATGAACTGCCGTAGCTGGCCCGGGGCATGGGACCTCCTGCCCACCCCAGCTGCCCCAGCTGCCGCTGCCCGAGGCTCCGAGGAGGCCTGGAGGGCCGAGCCCAGGGAGAGGGCGCCGGGGGCCGCCTCCCTGCCTGGCCCCGGCCTTCAAACAGGAGCGCGGAGCTGGCGGCCGCCCCGAGTGGGATTCCAGGAGGCCGGGGGCCGGGGCTGTGGGGGCTGGGGACAGACGGAGGGTCCCTGCGGGGGTGGCTCAGCACTCCTGGATTCGTGCCGACCCAGTGACCACGGCCTTTCTCGCTGGACGACCACTCAGCAGCGGCGGCGCGGGGACGGCAGCCCCGGGAGCCCCCGCCTGGCTCCCCCGAGAGCTCCCCGGCGAGGACGGGAGGCGCAGGGCGGGGGGGAGCGCCGAGCCTCGTTCCTCTCCGCACCCTCCGGGCCCCAGTAGCTGCCCGGCCAAGCAGGGCGCCCGTCGCGTCAGGGCGCAGCCGCGGGGGCAGCAGCAAGCCCGCCCCCCGCAGGCCCGCGCGGCTCTCGGCTGGGAAAGGCGGGCGCGGGGGGCCCAGGCCTGGCAGGAAACCCCCGGCCTCGCGAGGGGCCCGGCTGGGAGGAACCGGCCACGAGGTGTTCAGTGTCCCTCTGGGATGTGACGTTTTTCGAGAAATCTTTGCCCCCCTAACCCAACTAGGTCTCAGCACCCAAAACGGGAGCTTGAGCCGTGAGGTGGCCCGGGTATCACCTCCAACCCTGGCCGCAGACCGTCCCCACCCCAACACACCCCTGCCTTCAGTCAACCTATGTTTACTGAGTGGCTACTAGGCACCAGGCACCCCATTAGCCGCCTGGGGTACTTTGGTTAACAAATCATAGGCTTCTGATCTCAGAAAATCATTGAAAGGTGCCCTGGACTGGCCAGAATGATTTGGGTGCCTCATGTTAAGCTAACACGCAGCTCGCTGCTGCCCACAGGCTGGTCGGGGCCTTCCAAGGAGCTTCGTCCCGGCAGTGCGAGCATTAAACTTTCCAACATCAGACTGAACATGCAACCGCATAGAGGGTCCCCGCCCCGCACCACGGAGAAGCCTGAGTCACGGAGAGGCCACAAACTTTCCTAAACCAGTGACTCCTATTTCTTTCCCCAGAAGTTGAGAATAAACCCTTGTTTTTTAAAATTGCACAGAGCAGCTGTTTGACCACGTTTTCACCCAGCAATAATCAGCTGCTCACGTGATTCAACAACGCAGGCTCAGAAAACCCACGCGCGGGGCTTGCTGGATTGTTCCCCGGAGCAGGGCGTCTGCCGCCAGCGTTCATACTCTCGTCGTCCTCCCAGTGCGGGCTCCCCTCCCTGGCATCTCCCTCTGGTAATATCCCCGTCCTTCCCCGCCGACCTCACCGGGAAGCTTAGCGTCCCGGCTAAGTCCTCGCTCTCACCTTTTTTTTTGGCAAGGCAACAGAGGCATTTATTTGAGGTCTAGGAATTGTGATCTGGGGTCACAGGTGTAGGTAGCAACCCAAACTGTGTCCCATTTGGGCATTTCCAGGCAAGGGTTTTTAAAGAAAAAGAAGATGACGCACGTTGCTTGTGGTTGGTGGACATCCGGACGTCTGGTGACCTTCAGGCCGGTGGCTTACGGAGTCCTTCACCTCGTGGCTTGTCCTTCGGGCTGGGAGGATCACCGCTGCGGGGGCTTGGCGTGCTTGTCAGCGAGCGACACCTGGCTGGCTCCCCCGCCTTCCACCACAACCACCCAGGCACCGGGTCCCATCGTTTCCACCTCCCAAATGCCTCCCCCGCCCCACTCTCTGCGCTGGTCCAGGCCGCTGTCACTCACCCACACCAGTGTCCCCGCCTCCAGGGAGGACACCGCCTCCAGAGCCCTCCTCTGAGACAGCCCGCCCGCCTCTGCACGGGACTCCGGCCACGGAGCGTCCTCCACGCCCGTGCTTGGGCCAGGCCCCAACCAGGCCATCCCACGGCCGCCTCCAGGCCCTCCCCAGCTCCCGGCCCGCTCCCCAGAACCAGGCCCGCTCCCCAGCACCCTGCCCGCTCCTCAGCATCCCTCTCTGCTCCCCACCCCTCCCTGCTCCCCACCACCCCTCCCTGCTCCCCACCTCCCCTCCCTGCTCCTCACCACCCTGCCTGCTCCCCACCACCCTGCCTGCTCTCTACCACCCTCCCCCCCACCAACCCTCCCTGCTCCTCACTGCCCCTCCCTGTTCCCCAAAGCCCTGCCCGCTCCTCAGCACCCCTCCCTGCTCTCCACGACCCCTCCCTGCTCCCCTCCGCCCTCCCCCCCACCACCCTCCCTGCTCCCCACCACCCTCCCCCCTCCCCACCACTCCTCCCCGCTCCCCACCACCCTGCCTGCTCCCCAGCACCCTCCCTGCTCCCCACCTCCCTCCCTGCTCCCCACCACCCTCCCCCCTCCCCACCACTCCTCCCCGCTCCCCACCACCCTGCCTGCTCCCCAGCACCCTCCCTGCTCCCCACCTCCCTCCCTGCTCCCCAGCACCCTCCCTGCTCCCCACCTCCGTCCCTGCTCCCCAGCACCCTCCCTGCTCCCCAGCACCCTCCCCGCTCCCCACCGCCCTCCCTGCTCCCAGCACCTCTGCTTCTGGCACTTGCAGCTCTGGTCCTCCCTCTTTGAAACCTGCCCAACTGGTCTAGCTCCACTTTCACTCCTCCAGAAAGTGCGTCTGCCCCCAGCTACTTGCTCGTTTCTTACAACCTGGCCTTCACACACCTGAGTTTACCTGAGGCTTCGTGTTTCCAGGGGGCTCTGACTCCCAGCCCCACCTGCCCGGTGCCTGGTCTCGATAGTAGGCCCGTACGACACCTGATGTGCTGCAGCCAGAAGCAAAGGTGGGAGTGACGAGGTTAAATCAAGAGACGAGGCTTCCACTCCCAGAAGTATGGAATAGACGTGCTTCTCCCTGCTCTTCCCAGCGAGCACAGATTACAGATCTGGTCATTATCCTCAAAACAAGCTCGAGAAGATTCTGAAAGTGAAGGAAAGAAGGCAGACTAGCTAGCGACTTCCAGACCCAATGAACAACACAGCCGTGCGTGCTCCCGGTTTTCTTTTTCCTCATTTATCCCAGACAAGGTGCTGGAGAAGCCAGCGGCTGGGAGAGGCAAGTGCACACAGAGCCTGAGGGAAAGCCTGCTCTCCACAGCCCGGGGCCAAGACTGGAAGCCGGCAAGACAGCGCATTAAACGGTCCCTGCTCCACTCCAGCCCCCACCGCGGGGGGAGCCCTGGCTCCTCCCGACACCTGCCGCTAACTACGGGGCCACCTCACAGGCTGGAACAGGCACCCCAGCTCCCGCCCCCCTGCTGGGATGGTGTCAGAAAAGGCCGAGCGGGCAGCAGGGGGTTCCGTCCCACTGGGCGGTAACAGGACACCCCTCCCCCATGGTGTCCGTGGCGCTCCCTTGACCACCTGCGCTTCCCCTGACCTGGTGGTGACAGAGCAACCCTCCGCCCCCACTGGGAGGGGTCAGAAGAGACCGTGGAGCCTCAGGACTTCCGCCCGGCCGCCAGCAGCGGGGCGCTCCCCCCACCTCCAGAGCCGCGCAGCCGTGAGGTGGCAACGCCCTTCCCCTGCCGGAGTGGTCACAGAGACACTAAAACTGCGGCTCCATCGAGACCCAGGGTCACTCAACATAAACGACCCGTCACACCCAGAGCCAGAACACCTCCCCTTGACTGTCAACAGACATCAGCAGGCACCGCGCCAGGAGGGCACAGATATGAAAAGTATCTGAAAAGGATTTTGGAACAGCCATCATAAAACTGCCTCAGTGAGAAAGTATTGATATACTTGAAACAAATGGGGGAAAAAAGCCTCAGCAAAGAAGCAGATCTGAAAAAGAACCAAATGGAAATTTCAGAAATGAAAATTATAATAAATTAAAAATTCAAGGGATGAACTCAGAGCAAAATAGAGGTGACAGAGGAAAGAATCAGTGAACTTGAAGATAGGACAGTAGAAATACCCAATTTGAATAAGAGAAAGAAAATAGACTGGAAAAAGAAATGGACAGAACCCAAGGGAACTTTGGGATTATAAGAAAAGATCCAGCATTTGTGTTATTGGAGTTCCAAAGAACAAGAGAAAGAGACTGCATCTGAAAAAAATATTTGAAGAAATAATGGCTGAAAATTTTCCAGTGTGGTAAGAAACTGAAATCTACAGATTCAAGAAGCAGAATGAACCTCAAACAGAAAAAACAACCAAAAACATATCCACACCAAGACACATCAAACTTCTGAAAATGAAAGACAAAAATCTTGAAAGCTCCAAGAGACATGAAACCACAGCCAGAGAGGAAAAGCAATTTCCATGAGAGCAGATTTCTCACCAGAAACCATGGAGGCCAGCAGGAAGCAGCACAACATTTTATTTTTAAGATTTTATTTATTTATTTATTTTTTATTTCTCTCCCCTTCCCCCCCACCCCGTTGTCTGCTCTCTGTGTGTGCTTTTGTGTCAGCTTGTATTCTTATCAGCAACACTGGGAATTTGTGTCTCTTTTTGTCATGTCATCTTGCTGTGTCAGCTCTCCGTGTATGCAACATCACTCCTGGGCAGGCTTGACTTGCTTTTGCATGGGGCAGCTCTCCTTACGGGGTGCACTCCTTGTGCGTGGGGCTCCCCTATGCGGGGGACACCCCTGCATGGCACGGCACCCTTGCACGCATCAGCATTGTGCATGGGCCAGCTCATCACACATGTCAGGAGGCCCTGGGTTTGAACCCTGGACCTCCCATGTGGTAGGCAGATGCTCTATCAGTTGAGCCAAATCCGCTTCCCACAACATTTTTTAAGTGATGATAAAAAAATAGCTTAGAATTCTGTAGTTAGAAATGAAAGGGAAATCAAGACATCCTCGGATGAGAAAAACTAAGAGTATTCGTTGCCAGCAGCCATTCCCTTCTCAGGCTGTGGCTAAAAGAAGTTCTTGAGACAGAAAGGAATGATAAAAGAAGGAATCTGAGACTATCAGTCAGGAAGAAAGAACAAGGAGGTCAATACTGTAGAAATTTACTTCTTCTTTTGAGTTTTCTAGAATATTTTCTAATATTTTTCGGTTTTTTTTTCGTATTTTTCTAAAAGATGGCTGATGGTTAAAGCAAAAATTACAACACCATGTGATAAGGTCCTCAACATATGTAGAGTAGCTATTTAAAATAATTATACTATTAACAGGGGAAGGTAATACTATGGAAAGGAAGGTAAAGTTTTACACCTTAGTAAAATGTTGATACAGTAGACTGTGATGTTATTTAACAGATTTTGAAATCACACAGAACATGTTCTCTGACCACAATGGAATATAGAGATATAAATCCTACATAGGTAGATCTAACAGATTGATAGAAATGTACCTAGAACCACTTATAAAAGTATAGATAAATCAAAATGAAAGAAAATAGGGCGGCTGACTTGGCCCAGTGGTTAGGGCGTCCGTCTACCACATGGGAGGTCCGCAGTTCAAACCCTGGGCCTCCTTGACCCATATGGAGCTGGCCCATGCGCAGTGCTGATGCGCGCAAGGAGTGCCGTGCCACACAGGGGTGTCCCCCGCATAGGGGAGCCCCACACACAAGGAGTGCGCCCCGTAAGGAGAGCCGCCCAGCGCGAAAGAAAGTGCAGCCTGCCCAGGAAATGGCGCCGCACACATGGAGAGCTGACACAACAAGATGACTCAACATAAAGAAACACAGATTCCTGTGCCACTGACAACAACAGAAGTGGACAAAGAAACAAGACGCAGCAAATAGACACAGAGAACAGACAACCGGGGTGGGGGGGTAGGGGAGAGAAATAAACAAACAAACAAATAAATAAATAAATAAAATGAAAGAAAATGTTGGTACATAACCCTATGCATTTGTCAAAACCCACGGAACTGAACAACAGGCGGCGAGCCCTAATGCAAACTGTGGATTTTATTTACCAAAACTTACCAGTCCAGGTTCACCACTAGCAAAGAATCCTGCACTAAGGCAAGGTGGTAATGAGAGGGAAACTGGGTGTGCGGTGGGGTATAATTGCACTGAAAACTGTGCAATTTTTCAGCAAACCTAAAACTGCTTTAACAATAATTTTTTGTGCTTTTTAAAACTACAAAAGAGAGTTTACACTAGTTTTTTAAAAGTCTCATGTGACAGCTGGCAGTGGGCAGAGCCCCAGGTAGGCTGGGATGGCTTTGGGACTCTGGAATGGTAAAGGAGCAAGCACGTTTTTCCTGGTGGCAGGTAGCGCTGGGCAAGAACCAGGGCAGACGTGCGTCTCGGCTGCGGTTGCAGATGCGTCTTCCTTCTTGGTGGCAGGAAGTGTCAGGCAGGCTGCACAGACCTGGCAGCTGACGGCTCCGGGGAGGGCAGGTCTGGTAGAACTGCTTACGCTGCAGTTTCTGGGCGCAGAGCGGCCCCGGGCTCACCGTGGGGCTCCAGCCTGTCCCTCGGGGCAGGGACAGCCCAGAAACTGGTGTGCTGGGTTTGGCGCGTCTCTAGACCAGCTTCTCTGACCCAGAGGAGCCGAGGCTCCGACGGGCAGAAGCTTCCTCGTCCCACAGCTAGGTTTACAACAGAGGGGCCGTGAACCACCCGCCCCTGAGTGACGCCCGGAGCGCAGGCCTGAGGGGTTGGGGGGGCAGGAAGAGGATGGGGGACCCGCTGAGGACAGACGAAGGGCCCAGGCCACAGGCAGGCGCTTTGCGGAGTAAATCAAGAGGACTGGGCGGGGCGGGAGGGCGCGAGGAGCCTGGTGGCCTCAGCCTCGGCTTGTGCGCCCCTGGACGGCGATGGGGGAACCGGAGAGAGCCAGGTTTCCGGGGAGGGCCGTGGCTTCTGGCTCGGGTGTGCTGGGTCTAAGGTCCCGGGGAAACGTCCAGGGAGGGCTGCGGAGGGACGCGGGGCCCCTGGAGTCAGCAGCTCCCGGGAGGGGCCTGCAGGGTCCCTGGAAGAGCCTCAGGGCCAGTCCCTGGAACAGCCTTAGGGCCCAGCTAGCCCAGAGCCCAGGAGAGTAAAGCCCCCCCCCCCCCCCCCCCCCGGCGCCAGCAGAGTAGCTGGAGCCAAACGGTGGAGGGGCCTGACGGGAAGGGCGGTTACAAAATTCCAGGGCAGGGAAAGTTAAGTTGAAAAGAAGGAGCCGAGTCCTCGAGGGGGGGTGGTAAAGTGGCCTCAGCTCCTGCTGTGCATTAACAGGTCGGAGGCAGAAAGTCGCTCCCTAGTAAAGGAACAAGCCACAAAACCACGCGCCTGGCTTCCAGGGCAGTTCAGGGCACCCCCTCCCCGCCCCAGCCTCTAATGGAGACACCGGGCTGGGGCGCCTCTTCCCGACAGCCAGCGGGGAAGGTGACTCGGGCTGCGCAAACGGCGAGAAAGCCCTTCCCTTCACCCCTTGGCCCTGGGGCCCCAGTCTGCCTGTGCAGATCCATTTGCATGCTAATTTGCATGCTAATTTGCACTGCTCAGCAAACGAGGCTCACACTTTAAAGGCACAGGGTGTCTCCTCCTCACACGGTTCCCACACCCTAAGAAATGTGGGGTTTGGTGACAAAAAGAGGGGGTTCCCTGTGGAGTCCCGGAGCTTCTGTTTGTTCAAAACCTGCTTACAGAGGGTCCCCTCAGCTCGGCGCCTGGAAGCCTGGGTGGCCTTCGGGCACCTGCGGCTGTGCCTTGCTTTCCTTCCCTGTCGCAGCCACAGAGGTGGGAGAGGGGCACCTCTCGCACTCAGACCCCGCACGGGACGCTGAGCTGGGGGAGGGCAGAGGCCGCGTGCGAGGCCCTCCACACTCAGCCCAGGGCCCGGCGGCCCGGGAGGAGCCGGCAGCGCTCCCTGTGGGCCCGGGGGCACTGTCCACAGAGCATGCGGCCAGGTGGTGGGCTCCTTGCCAGGCGGAGGCGAGTTCCGCTGGCTGACCCCGAAGGCAGGAGAGGCCTGGGGACCTGAGGACCAGCGCTGCCCAGGCCTCTGGCACAGAGGACACCACGCTGCCCCAGGGGCCGAGGACGGAGAAAAGGACAAGCTCGGGGGCTGAGCCGCCACGCCTTGCCCTGGCCCTGGCGCACTGCTGAGAGGCTGCCACGGGGTCCTGAAAAGTGGAGGCCGGGTGACCCCCCCGGGACCTCACCGCCGAGGGCCTCGCGTTGCAGGGGCCCGGGTCCCACCACCTGCACCAGGCCGCGCCGCCAACCAGACCTGGCACCTGAGGCCCGGCTCTGCCCGCCCAGGAGCACGGCTGTCCCCGGCGCCGCTCCCACAGCTCCGCTGGAGCCAGAGCCCCCCCAGGTGTGCCCAGGGCCCCGGACCCCGCGTGCTGGAGCCTCGAGCTTCCAAAGGCGAGTGCTGTTCAGTGTGCCGCGCGGGGGGCCGGGCCATGTTCACCCCAGGGGGCCAGCGGCCCCCTCCTGACGGCCGTCCCTCGTGTGGCCCCTCCCGCTCAGTAGGGCTGACCTGCGCTACCCACGGGTATGGTGGAAGAGCAGTGCGCAGCTTCCACGGCTGGGCCCAAGGCACCGCCGCTCTCGCCGTGCTCCCTCAGGTCACTCATTTGGGGGATGCTCCCTTCTTCTTTTGATTAATTTTTTAAGATTTATTTAATATATTTATTATATTTCTCCCCCCCAACTCGTTGCTTGCACTCGCTGTCTGCTTTCTGTGTCTGTTCATTGTCTGCTCTCTGTGTCTGCTTGTCTTCTTTTTAGGAGGCACTGGGAATCAAACCCGGGACCTCACAGGTGGGAGGGAGGCATCCAATCACTTGAGCCACCTCTGCTCCCTGCTTGTTGTGTCTCTTATTGTATTTCCTTGTTGCATCATCTTGTTGCGTCACCTTGTTGCATCAGCTCACTGTGCCAGCCCATCACATCAGCTCGCTGTCTCACTTGTCTTCTTTAGTAGGCATCAGGAACTGAACCCAGACCTCCCATGTGGTAGGCGGGTGCCCCACTGCTTGAGCCACATCTGCTTCCCAGGAGCTCCCTTCTTAATGGGTGGAGGGCGAGCTGCTCCCTGAGCTTGGAGCAGAAGAGCGTCCACATACACGGTGCTTGGGCAGCCCTTAGGACGTCCATGTGGAAAGGATGAAGAGGACCTGGGGCCGTCAGCAGCAGGCAGCACGGACTTGCCTGTGTGGGAGTGAGCCACCCCGGAGGCAGACCTTCCAGACCCACCACTCCTTCCTGCAGCCCACCCAGAGGCTTCTCCCTCAGCAGAGACCCCAGCCGGACCCACACAGGCCGGTTCTTGATTCCTGGGAGGAGAATAAATGTGTATTGTTTTAAGCAACTAAGTTTGGGTTAATTTGTTACACAGCAATAGATGGCTGATACAAGATGCTTTCATTTCGCTTGGGTAAACACCCGGATCAAACGATAAGTGTATGTGTAACTTCATAAGAAACTGCACACGTGTTCCAGCTGCTTTTAGGTACGGCCCAGGCTCCCTGCCTCAAGGGGGGCCGGCGTGGGGGTCTGTTGACCCTGGAGGCCCAGGCTGAGGCGAGAGTCCAGCCGAGACCCCTCTCTGCCAAGCTTCCTCTTCCACCACTTCCCTCCCGAGAGGTTTGTCCTGACCGCGCTCCTTCAACCCCTCACCTGCGGAGAGCCCCGTGGCAGGTGCTGCTGATGAGGACAGCAGGCTCGCTTCCCGGCTCTGTGCCCAGACCCCGCGCAGCCTGGCCCGGGCCCCCCTGGAAGCAGCTCTTCCTGCCGCTGGACCCTCTCTGCAAGCCTGGGGGCGCCCGTGGGGCAGGGCCGTTGCCTCCCTCCACTCCCCCCACCCCCACCACCCCCAGGAGCCCACCCCCCGACCGCCACATGCCCCTCACGCTGCGCGAGGCGGCCCTCCGTCTAGCCCCCACGCGCTCGGGCCACCGCGACATGCGGTGTACTTCGTTCGACCTTGGTATCACGAGCGCTCCTGTTTTACCAGCGGGGAGCAAGAGGCGGCTTTCCCACGAAGCTGCGAGGCGTGAGCTCACTTGCTCGGGGGCCTTCCAGGGCCCTGAGGTTTCCTAATAAGCTTTGGCGTGCTTCTGCCTGGAGATGGCCCCCAAACTGCATCAGCTTCAGGCCCTGCAAAGCCCCTGCCAGAAACCGAGACTCCAAATGCGCGGCGACTTGCCTGAGACTCAGGGCTGGTGAGTGGGGGCAGTGAGGCAGGACCCCGGGCCTGTTGATTCCTCCTTCTGTCCCTTCCTCCACCCTATGGCACAGCCCCGAAAGCCCAGCGCGCAGGCAGCCTCCACCCCCAGCCCACGGCCTTCCTGCTGCGGCCGAGGAGCCCGCCAGGCCGGGCTTGCATTTGAATATCGAGGGGAAGAGTGCCTGTCTAAGGGCCTTCCAGGGTACAGAGCCCTTATCGTAACCTGAAATAGCCCCTCTGTCCACCTGTGCCCATCTGCTAAGGTGGCAGACTGATGGGGCACCTGTCCTGGGGACATGGCAGAGACTGAACTATGTATCAGTCAGCTTTTGCCGCGTAACAAGCCACTCCAAAAATTAGTAGTTTAAAACAACTATTTGTTTCGCTCACAGTTTTGCAGGGTGCCATTTGGGCCAGACTCTGCCAGGCAATTCTGATCTCAGCTGTGCTCCCTCAGCACAGGCAGCTGCCAGGCCGGCTGGGGGCTGACATCAGCTGGCATGGCTCCTCTCTGTCCCGCTTGTCCTCCACTGCTAGCCCCAGACTGTTCACATGGCCGCTGTGCAGGCGTCCAAGAGAGTAAGCGGAATTGAGCGAGGGCTCTGAGGCCAGCCTGGACTCGTGCCCCACCACTGCTGCCCCGTTCCGTGGCCCAAAGCATGTCACCAGCAGCCCAGATCCAGGGGGTGGGAAGAGAGCCCACCGCTGATGGTGGGAGCTGCAGAGACACCTGCAGAGGCCGGGGGAGGAGGGGGCGGGCGCGAGCAGGGCCGGGAACCACGCCCTCCAGTGCTGAGCTCCTGCCGGCCCCCACCCCGCTGCAGATCAGGGCGCTCAGGCACAAAACAGTCTCCAGGGCGCCTGGAGGGGCGGCCCTCGGCCCTGGAGTCCTCCCTGCAGCCCCGGCTCCCTGAGGTCGGCGCTGACCGCCCCCCACGCAGCAGCCGCCTGAGGACCACCCGCCCTCACCATCGCCGCCACAGCAAGACAGAGAGTGTAGCCCAGGCGAGGAAAGCCCTGCAGCCCCCCGGGACCACCGGCCCTGAGCAGGCCAGGCCGAGCCCGTGTCCCCGAGGCGCTTGGCACACACAGCCCCGGGCGACCCTTGCACGGACAGACCGAGCGGCTGGCGGCGCCGGGGCTGCGGTCTGGACGGCTCCCAACAAGGCCGAGGAGCCCAGGGCCCGGGTAACTGGGACCGGGGCGGGCGGCTCACACCGGCCCTGCCTGCCTTCCTGCTGACCCCGGCCCAGGCCGCTCTGGCTCCGCCCCCTGCACCCCTCCCCGGCGCTGCCCGCTCAGGCGGACACCGGCGGGAACCACGAGTGGACGCCGAGAGGAGCCACAAGTGGACACGGGCTGGAGCCACACCTGCAGGAGCCGCGCTGCACGGCCGCTGCCCTCCCCTCGCCCTCCCCCCCCCCAGCGCAATGCAGAACCCTTGCCCCAGGCTCTGCTTCTGGGCGCCCGAGCGGAAGCCTGTCTGGGAACACCTGCCCGCGGTCCAGGGGACAGCAGAGGCTTCCAGCAGCAGCGCAGAATCCGAGCCCAGGACCGGGCAGGAGCCCCCAGCCCCCCTCTCACTCTGGACCCAAAGCCAACGTGGCCGTGCGGCGGGGTGCTGATGGGACGCGCATGGCCGGGTCAGGGGCCACCTGGCGTCCTATTCCAGAGCGAGCAGCCACAGGCCCCCCTCCCCCTTGCACAGCAGCCGCTCCCCCCCCCACCTGGAGAGAACCGCGGAGGGACGGCGCGCGTGGGGGCACGAGTCCACGAGGACGGGGCCCTCGCTCCCCAAGGAGGCCGGCCAGGCTCTGCGCCGAGGCAGAACCTCCAGGCCTGGCCCAGACCACCCACCGCACGAGCCTGATCCCGCCTGGCCCGCGTGTCCACGTGGCCGCCAGCGTGGACCCTCGGCTCCCCGCTGACCTCTCGCAGGCCCGTCCACCCCAAGCCGCCCTTCCAAAGTGGGACTTTCTGGCGTGGGGGGCGAGCGCAGTCTGTGACTTCAGAACGGGCGTTACAGCTTTAAGGGCTGGGAAGCAGAGAGGTGTGTGCCACGCGGCCCAAATGCCCACTGCGCAGCCCAAACACCCACTGCGCGGCCTAAACGCTGACCGTGCAGCCAAATGCCCACCACGTGGCCCAAATGGCCACCGCGCAGCCAAACGCCCACTGCGTGGCCCAAACCCTGACCACAGGGCCCAAACCCCAACGGTGCAAGCCAAACCCCCACCACACGGTCCAAACGCCCACCGCATGGCGCAGTGCGGGCACGGACAGCCCATCCTCAGGCACCAGCTCAGCAGCCCCTGCCGCCTCGCCCCTGCGTGCCCCGCGCCTTCTCCCTTCCTGAAGCCTGCGCCCTCCCTCCCTCCATTTACACTCGGGGCTCCACTTACACCGTGGGGTGTGGGGTTCGTTCCAAGCGCCCCTGTGGCCGGATCTCCCTCGACCTCCCGGCCCCGCTCACCTCGGCAAGGCCGCCCCGCAGCCGTGTCTCCCGGGCTCCCTCCGGCTGGCGCACACTGGGTTCGGCCAAGCGGGGAGCCAGGTTGGGGGAGGGGGTTCCAGGGTCGCTCGTCCCAGGGCTCCTCTCCCGGAGGCAGCCGGGTGGGGTGACGCGCTCCCCCTCCCGCTCCCAGGGTGGGAACGACCCCCCGCCACTGCTGCCTTCGGGGTCCCTGGTGGACTGCTCACCTCCCGCACCGCTCTGCATTCACCCGCTCTGCTCCAGCTCCACTCTGGGCTTTCCTGGCCGTGCTCCAGTCCTCGGCTCCCAGCAGACCCCCGCCTCTTCACCAAGGAAGCATGGAGTTCTAGACCAGGGGTCAGCGCCCACCTGCCGAGGCCCCGTCCAGGTGGAGCGGTCCTGGAAACCGGCTGCGCCCGCCTGTGCGTACAACCTTTGGCTGCTTTGGGGGCCCGGGCTGAAAAGCTGGGGCAGAGAACCTGGGGCCCAAAACGCTTGCAGATGCCTCTTCTGGATTCCTGCTACTCAAAACAGGGTCCCAGGGCCCAGCAGCATCGGAGCTTGTTGAAACGCAGGTCAGGCCCCACCCCAGACCTGCGCACCAGGAGCTGCATTTCAGAAAGGGCCTCAGGTGATGTGTGCCCCTTGACAGCCCCCAGCACGCCGCCCGGCCCCAGGGCAGGCATCGCCGCCCAGTCATCTCACTTCCTGCTAGAGGACAGGCCGGGGGCTAGGAGTGAGCTGGTCTCCACTGAGCCCCAGCGCCCGCTGGGTGGCTGCGGGGAGGCGGACGCAACGACGCTCAACAGATCAATGCTGAAGAGAACCGCGGAAGCCAAAGGAGCCGGCGGTGTTGAAAAGAGCGGTCGCCGTTGTTTACCTCCCCGTGAGCAGAGACCGGAAAGTCTCCCGTGTGGCCTCGGGGAGAGCCGGGCCTGGGCCCTCTCTCAACGCCTCTGTGGGGAGGTCACACGATCGACATGCGTCCAAATGACCAATGCCCGTGCCCGTTGGCCCTGCCAGTGGTGGCCGGGCTCCTCGAGGCCAGGCGATGTGCCCCGTGGCTTGGCCAAGCGAGGGATGGCCTGATTGTCCCCGCCAGGACACTTCCGGGACTGATGTCATCGTAAGCTGACCGTGCCAGGGCTGGTCCCATCCCCAAGTGACAGGCGTCTCCTCCAGTTGGTGAAGCCTCTGAAGGGAGAAGTGACGCTCTCAGCAGTCAGAAGAGAGAACTGCCATCTCCTCGGCCCGCTGCTCCTGGAGAACGCATAGGGCCTTCGCTGGAGCCCCCAGCCTGCAGCCCGCCTTGTGGGATTCGAACTCGTGACCCCACAGCCGCGTGAGATAGTTTTGTGAGATCTCGTGCTATTTACAGACACCTCCTGCCGGTTGTTTCCCTAGAGAGCCCTGGTTAAGCACCTGCAGGCCTTCATCTTCCAGGGATCACCACCCTTAGGCCACGGCAAACGCGGGACAGAACCCACTGTCTGTCAACGAGGGACGTGTGCGGTAAGTTATGGCCAACGATGAAACTGTGTCTTTAAAAAGTAAAAAGGAGGGAAGCGGACTTGGCCCAGTAGTTAGGGAGTCTGCCTATCACATGGGAGGTCCACGGTTCAAACCCCGGACCTCCTTGACCCGTGTGCAGCTGGCCCATGCGCAGTGCTGATGCGCGCAAGGAGTGCCGTGCCACGCAGGGGTGTCCCCGCGTAGGGGAGCCCCATGCGCAAGGAGCGCGCCCAGCAAGGAGAGCCACCCAGGGCAAAAGAAAGTGCAGCCTGCCCAGGAACGGTGCCACAGACACGGAGAGCTGACACAAGATGTCACAACAAAAAAAAAAACACAGATTCCCAGTGCCGCTGATAAGGATAGAAGTGGTCACAGAAGAACACACAGCGAATGGACACAGAGAGCAGACAACTGGGACAGGAGGAGGGGAGAGAAATTAAAAAAAAAAAAAGGAGCTGCAAGATATGTTAAATGAAAACAAAGCAAGGAGCAGGACCACAGCTGCCGGGCGGTTCTCACGACGGGGCGGGAAGGGGGAGGCCCCTCCGTGCGCGCGTTAATGTGTGTGTCCATTTACGTGCACAGCACACGTCAGACCCCACATGCAGGGAGCGTCTCCGGAAAGCAGTGCTCGACAGTACGGGTTGGCTCTGGGAGTCACTGGGAGCTGGCGCAGGGATGGAAGCACACTTCACAGTCTACTGCTTGCTACTTTCTGAATTAAAAAACTAAAGGGGAAAACACAGGGAAAGTGCACGCATGCGCAAGTGCAGAGGTGTCGGAGGCCTTGCCCTCTGAACCACTGCGCTGCGATCCCTGAGGGCTGGTTAGAGGCACTCAGGCTCCCCCAGGCCCGGACTCAGCTCGGCGGCAGCATGGGCCGCCGGCGATAACCGCTCAGCGTCCCCGCAGCGCCCCGTTTTCCCCCTCTGCTCTGAGCACAGAGCCTTGGCCCCTCATGGGGCGCCCTCCCCAGACACCGGCCGGGGCGATGGCGCAGGCAGCTCCTCGGGGCCCGCTGGCTGCAGCCCAGGGTGCTGGCCGGCCCGGCCGAGGGGACAGCTGCCTCCTCCCGGAGCGGCTGGGCTGGGCCGCCCGTGCGCTCCACCCCGATAAGGACGCCTCTTTCCGGCCCGCGGAGCTGCAGCCGGTACTCACTTACCGTCCAGCGGCCCCAGCGCAGCGCCGGCCGTGGGGAGGTGGGTGGGGAGCAGGGGCAGGCCCGCTGGGGAAGGCGGCGCGCAAGCAGGGAGCTCGCCGCAGCCTGGCGCCCTGGACGCCCTGAAGGCTCCCGCGCAGCCGGAGGGGCAGGTGGGGGGGCCGCACTGACCGCCCGACAACCCAGAGCTTGTTGTCTGTCGCAAGACAGCGGGAGCCTGATCCCCACCTGCTCTCCCACCTGGGCCCAGCAGGGATCGCTCCATCCCTCAATCACTCAATCACTCGGTCCCTCGATCCCCCATCCCTGATCCCCCGATCCCTCGGGGCCGCCGACAGGCACGCCCCCTGCTGTTGCCCCCAGCCTCCCCTACCCAAGCTAGAGGGCCTCTCTCTCCTGCCAGATCCTTCTGTTCCTCCCACCTCCTCATTGCGCCCCTCCCGGGTAAGGAACGGGGCAGCCTCGTCTCCCCTCCCGCTCTCTAGGTCCCCATCCGGGTGGCCGGAGGCTCATCATTCAACACAGCCCGACACCCCTGAAGACCACGTCTCTTTCCTTCTCGGCAGACCTGCCCGCCAGGGTCTCAATCTCGGCTCCACAGAGGGAAGGCGCCGGCCCCGGAGAGTACGGATGGAGGCGATGACCAGTGCGCTGGCAGCAGCGGCCTCAGGGCCCCCGGGCTCCGTGAACCTCAAGGCGCTCTGCGCCCCTAAACGCCACCTGCCCACTTCCCCAGCTCTGAGGACTCATGTCCCTCCCCAGCCCCACCAGGCCCAAATTCAGAGAGCTCCTTCTCCTCACCCTCCACCGTCCCCCCCCCCCCCAGAGGTGGCGTCCATGAATGTGCCACCCCTCCTCCGGCTCAGGACCCCCGTGATTGCTTCCTGACCCCTCCCAGACCCCAGGGCTCTTCCTCTACCGTCAGCTGCCCACCAGCGATGCGCTCACTCCATGGTAGAGTCGTTGCACAAGTGGCACACGTAGCCCCTGCCGTACCCAAGCCCTTTGCACCGGGACTTAGCAGTACTGCCATCGGAAGGTACTGTCTCTCCATGCTTTGAATCCGTGCATTGCTCTGGCCAATAGAAAGTGGTGGAAGTGATAATAATACCCTCGGATGCACAGTTTTTAATGCTGATGAGGTCCCATGATCTATTTTTTCTTTGGTTGCTCATGCTTTTGGTGTAAACTCTAAGAATCCATTGCCTAACACAGAGTCCTGGAGATTTTCCCTTATGTTTCCTTCTAAGAGTTTTATGATTGTAGCCCCTTTTTTTTAGGTTGTTGATCCACTTTACGTTGGTTTTTGCATACGGTGTGAGGTAAGAGTCCAGCTTCATTCTTCTGCCTGTGCATATCCAGTTTTCCCAGCAGCGTTTACTGAAGAGGCTATTCTTTCTCCCATTGACTGGACTTGGAACCCTTGTCAAAAATCATTCGGCCGTAGGTGTGCAGATTTATTTCTGGACTCCCAATTCTATTCCATTGGTCCATGTATCTATCCTTATGCTGGTCCCACATGGTTTTGATTACTGTAGCTTTGTAAAAGGACTACCGACAGAAAGGGAAAAAGTATTTGGAAACCATATGTTCTAGTTTCCTATGCTGCTTAAGCAAATAGCACCAAAGGGGCTGGCTCAAACAATAGGAATTTATTTGCTCATGGTTTTGGGGCTGGAAGAAAATCCACACCTAGGCGTCGTCAGGGTGATGCTCTCCTCCTGCAGCCTGGTGTTGCGGGCTGGCCGGTGGCCACCGTGTCCGGCTCCCGTCACACGCAGTGCACGGCACAGCCTCTCCCAGCCCCCCCTTCTTCCGGGATCCACCGACGTCCAGCTTCGGCTGCTCGTTCTGGTTCTCGCTCTGCCTGAACTTCCTTCTGCTCATAAAGGGCTCCAGTCCCGGCTCTAAGCCCTGACCTGGGCGGGCCGGCCCACGTCGTCACTGGGGTCGCCTCGCTGAGGTTCCTCCTTGCACTGGGCTGGCACCCACAGGCCGATCAGCCCAAGAACGTCTTCTCGGGCACACACAGCCTCCCACCACCACACCATATATGTAATCAGGGTGCACCGTCCAGAACGGATAAAGAACTTCCACAACTCAGCAACAACCCGATGTCAAAATGGGACATAAAGTAATTAAAAACACAAATAAAGAAATGGAAATGGGACAGAAATTTGAATAGACAGTTCTCCAACAAAGATAGGCAGATGCCCAATAAGCACACACAGAAATGCTGAGCATCATTAGCCATCGGGGAAATGCAAATCAAAACCACAATGACACACCATCTCACACCCATTAGAATGGATGCTGTCTTTAAAGTGGAAAATTACAATTTGTAAGAGAGGATGTGGAGAAGCAGGAGCCCTCGTGCGTGGCTGGTGGGATTGTAAAGCAGTGCAGCTGCTGTGGAAAAGGGTGGGGGGCTCCTCAGAGCTGCCCCCGGCCCAGCCAGCCCCCTCCTAGGTGTGCGCCCCGCACAGCCGGAAGCTCCTGGGGCCTGAAGCCCCTCCTGGCTTTGGAGAAACCTCGGGGGCTCTGCGGTGCGGGACACAGGCCCAGCCCTCGCTCAGCCCTGCAGATGCGCCTTCCGCAGAGAGAGGGGGCCGGTGCAGGAGGCGGCCACGGCAGCGCCGCGGCCCCGTGCTGCGCCCAGCGAGCCCCTCCCGTGGCAGGCCCCTCTGATCGCCCCTGCAACCCATCTTCTAACAAGCCCTCCTCTGTTCAGGCCGCTCGGGGTGGCGGGCCGTGGTTTGCGACCAAACGCCCTGGCTGGGAAGACAGGGCCAAGGGCCAGGGACCTGGGCGGCGCCCCAGTCACTCCGGTTCAGCAGGTGGCCAGGGGACGCGCCCGCCCGGCCACGAGGAAGAGCTGCTGGGCACAGACGGCCCCTGGAGGGGCGGGCCTGGCGGCTCTGGGGCAGGCGGGTGGAGCCAGGCGGGTTTCTGCTCTGAGGGTGGGGGCTGCGGCTCCTGGTCCTGCTGGACTTCTGGGCAGGGCCAGGAAGTTTCTGGGCCTGGTTAGAGACCCCAGGGCTGAGCAGGGGGCAGAAGCAGCTCGGAAGGAGCCCAGGGCCCTGCCCGGGACCTCTGCAGACAAGCCCAGCCTGGGCCCCGGACCTCAGCAAGGGCGAGGCCGGACCCCAGGGGCGGAAGGCCTTGGAGAGCACGTGGGAAGGCCCACGGGCAGGCAGGCACACCGCGGGCATGCAGAGATGCGAGCAGGCACATGGGCGGGCACGCAGAGGCATGGGCAGGCACACCGTGGACATGCACACAGGTGGGCAGGCACACGGGCGGGCACGCAGAGGCGTGGGCAGGCACACCTCGGGCATGCAGAGATGCAAGCAGGCACATGGGCGGGCACGCAGAGGTGCGGGCAGGCACACCGTGGACATGCACACAGGTGGGCAGGCACACGGGCGGGCACGCAGAGGCGTGGGCAGGCACACCTCGGGCATGCAGAGATGCAAGCAGGCACATGGGCGGGCACGCAGAGGTGCGGGCAGGCACACCGTGGGCACGCACACGGGAGGGCAGGTACACAGGCGGGCAAGCAAAGGCGCGGGTAGGCACAGGTGTGGGCAGGCACGCGGGCACGCAGAGGCTAGCCTCCTGGGGGGGAGAGCAGACCTGCCCTGCCAGCCCCCACCTTCCACGGGCAAGGCTTCAGCCAGGAGAACAGCCCGTTCCTGGGGCCGAGGAGCAGCTCTGCTGGCCTGTCGCTCCCCTCTGCCTTCCTCCAGCAACGGGGACCAGGAGGCTCTGGGGGCCAGTGGGGAGCCCCCCTCCCGCCATTCCTTCGCCAGCTCCCTGCCCCCCTTTCTGTGCAGACTCTCAGGGCCCGCCGGGGAAGTCCTGCGCTCATGTCGCGCTGGAACGCTCACGTCGCGCTGGCTTCCAGCAGCTTCCCCCTAGAGGCCCGGGGCGCGCTGCGGGCAGCAGGCCTTCCTGGGCCATTTCCAAACCTCCGAGTCGTGGAAAAACCCGGCAGAGGCAGGGCGGTGACTCAGCACTCCCCGGGCGGGGGCTGCGGGCTGCCCTGGACCTCCACGGGGCCTGGAGCGCTGGGCAACCGCCGGGGGTCCTGCCGAGGGCAGCAACTGCAGGGCCTGGGGGGCAGCCCCTCGGGCGCCTGTGTCCTGTGGGTGAGGGGGGAGAGGGCGAGGATGGGCGGCCCTTCCCCCCAAGGATGCGCTCCCGGGGCAGCTGGCCCAGCTGGGTAGGGTTGGAGACCCTCCCCTGGGTCTCAGGTCCCACGCGGTTTTCCTGGAGCTCTTGGGGAACGGGGGATGGGGGGGAGAGGGGGGATGGATCAGGGCCGGGTCCTGGCACCATGCGGTCTCTGATCGCCCGGGGGCTCGGGGGGTGGGCGGTCCAGGGAGCCGCGCCCTCGAGGCAGGCAGGCTTCAGGGGGGCCCCCTGGGCAGTCCTGGCCACCCCTGGGGGAGCAGGGTTGGAACGGACGTTCCCAGGAGGCCCCGGGCAAGGCGGCCCCCCTCCGAGGTCTCGGGTGCGAGCTCCAGCCACGGCGCTGCCAGCAGCGGGGGTGCTGTACCCGGTCGGCAAAGGGTCCAGTTGGGCACCGGCGACCTCATCCACGCTGGGCTAGATGTGGGGACACCTCTGAGCTCAGCACACAGGCGAGGCGGGAGCGGCAGCCACCCCGGGCCGGGGCAGCACCTAGCACAGCACCCGGCGCGAGGCGAGCACCCAGGCGTGGGCGCCACCGCTCCCCCAGCCTGGTGAAGGAGGCCGGAGAGGAGGCCGCCCGGGGCCAGGGGTGCTGGCAGAGGGCGCGTCTCCGGGCTCCCCCAGCCGTGCCCGTAGGAAGTCCCCAAAAGCCCAGATCCCCCGTTGTTCTGAATTCTTGGGAATCAAGACAGAGCTCCCACGTGGAGAAAGTGGCCGTGGTGGCCGCTGAGGGCAGGGAGAAGGAAGAAGAGTTGTGCTATGGGGCATGTTCAGGACTTAGAGTTGTCCTGGGTGGTGCTGCAGGGACAGGTGCTGGACGTTGTGTGTCCTGCCATGGCCCACGGGGTGGACTGGGGGAGAGTGTGGACTACAATGTAGACCACTGTCCATGTGGGGCAGCAGCACTCCAAAATGTGTTCACCAGGTGCAGTGAATGTGCCACAATGATGGAAGAGGCTGTTGATGTGGGAGGAGTGGGGGGAGGGGGGTATATGGGGACCTCTTATATTTTTTTAATCTAACATTTTTTTAAAAATAGAGGGGAAAAAAAGAGACAGAGCTCCCACCCCATGGCACCCACTGAGCCCTCAGGTGGGCACCCACTTCCCCAGGCCCCCAGGCCCTACCAGGCCTGTCCCTCCCCCCTTGCCTAAGGTGGAGGGACATGACGAAGGGCTGAGTCCTGGGGCTGCGGGGGGGGGGCTCCAACAGGGGCTGCAGCGGCCGGAGGTCCCTGCTCGCACCACTCCTGGTGACCTCACCAGGATGCCGAGGCCCCGGGGGCATCGCAACAGAGGGACAGCGAGAATCCGGAATAGCCCAGTCAGCCCTGGGGACGGTACTCGGGTCGATGGGCTCCGCCCCAGGCCCCGCAGGAGAGCGGGCGCCATGCACGGGGCAGCAGGGCCCTCAAGGTCCCACTGGACAGACTCGGGGCAGGAGCTGCGAGGAGGGTCCTCTCAGGCTGGGCGCCACCCCAGCGCTCCGCACGGCCCGCGCAGACAGCAGGTATGAGGGACGGGGCCGGGAGACGAGCGAGGCGCTCTGGGCGCGTGGGCCCCTTCCAGCCGCCAGCAGAAGGACGGGCGCCCAGAGGCATGGGATGTGGCTCAAACGAGCTCCCGTCTACCATGCGGGCGATCCAGGGTTCGATGCCCAGGGCGTTGCGGCGAGCTGGCCCACGTGGAGTGCTGCCCCGTGCAGGAGAGCCACCCTGTGTGGGAATGCTGCCCAGCGCGGGAAAGCCGCCCTGCGCGGGAGTGCTGGTGCAGCAAGATGACGCAACAAGAGACACGGAGGAGAGAAAATAAGAAGAAGTAGCAAAACAGGGAGTTGAGGTGGCACAAGAGAGTAATCGCCTCTCTTCCACTCCAGAAGTTCCCAGGATCAGTTCCCAGAGTCGCCTAATGAGAAGACAAGCAAAGAAGAACACACAGCGAATGGACACAGAGAGCAGACAATGGGGGGAACACAGTTGGGGGAGAAATAAATTAAAAAATAAAATTAAATGCACCCGAGTCAGCCGTTGCTACCCTGTCCCTGGAGAGGAAGGGGCGTCAGCATTAGCTGAGCCCCCCAGGCATGGGGTGCAGAGCCCCCCAGGCATGGGGTGCAGATGACCGAGCCCCACCTGGTCGGGGGCTAGAGCGCACGGAGGGCGCAGGCCTTCCAGCACACAGGCCCCGCGTGCGCTCGGAGCCCACAAGCCTGTGCCGCAAGGGGCATCGGCCGTCACAGCCCCTTGGAGGAGGGGCCTCACAGACGCCCGTCCTCAGCTCCAGCCAGGTGACGTGGGCACCGGGTGCTGCTTAGAATCCACCTGGGCAGCTCACACACCAGGATCCTGCAGCTCTGGCAAGCGCGAGTCAAGCTCGCCAAAGCCTGGACTTCCTTCTCTTTAGAAACTTTAGTTTAGAGTGAGGTGCGATTGACTCTGGAGTGTACAAGGATTTAAAACGTCCGTATCTACCCCGGGAACCCAAACTCCTTTGAATATAAAGAGCACAACCCAGGCTGTGGGTTCCTCCTGCCCCTTCCCGGTTAGTATTTATGCTGTGTCCAGTTTGGGGCATTAAAAATAAAGTCGAGGATGGACAACCACCACAGCAAGGAACCAAGAGTCTACAGCTGCCAGCAGGAGGGTCTCATCCACCAGCCACGTGAGATCAAAGCCCCCTCTCAATTAGCGGTGGAGTGGGCTTCGCCATTCCAGGGTCCTCAGGATGGGGCATGAAATATGGACTAGAGTGGACTTGCTGGTATTCTACTATAGATTTATTGTGACTCTAGCAATGGAAGAAACTGTAGCATTGATGTGGAGACGGTGGCCATGGGAGTTGCTGAGGGCAGGGAGAGGGAGGAAGAGGTGTGATAAGGGGGCATTTCCGTGACTTGGAGTTGTCCTGATAACATTGCAGGGACAGATGCAGGACATTATATATGCTGCCATAACCCACTGAACAGACTGGGAGAGGGTGTGAACTACAATGTAAACTATAATCCATGCTGTGCAGCAGTGCTCCAAAATGTATTCACCAAATGCAATGAATGTGCCACACTGATGAAAGAGGTTGTCGATGTGGGGGGAGTGGGGAGTGCAGGGAGTGGGGCACTGGGAATCTCCTATATTTTTTATGTAACATTTTGTGTGATCTATGTATTTTTTAAAAATAAATTTAAAATATATTTTAAAAATAAAGTTGCTAGGAACACTCTAGCGCATGACTTCTGTCGTCCCCTTCCTGGCGTAGGGAGGTGGGGTGGCAGATGCTGCCCAACAGTTTTCCCAAGTGCCAACCACCACCCTCTGAGGGAACAATTTAAGGCTGGGTCCAGAGGTGGGGGCACACCCACACCTGCCCTCCTGGGGACCTGGCGCCCGGCGGTCCTGTCTCTGAACACCCGACTGCGTCACAATGAAACGGAGGCGGGGGGGGGGCTTGGTGACCCCCCCAGGCCCCCAGCTGGCACGCGGAGGGCCAGGCCTGGACCGGGCAGGTGGACTCTAAAGCCCAGGCTTTTGCGACACCTGGGCCCCGGAGTGTCCTCTCCTGACAGCGCCCGGCGCCGCCCCTGCGGGCTCCCGGCTGCCCAGCTGCGGTCAGCGCAGCCCTGGCCGGCGACCCCGACAGCCCGAGCCCTCGTGCCTGCGCGGTTTGCAGGACCCGCTCCTGCCTCCCCCGGCCCAAGGCTGGGGTGCCTCCGTCCCCTGTGCCGCCCCCTGCGCGGGGCCTTGAGGGGGCTGGCGAAGGCAGGCCAGGCAGGGAGCTGCCCCCGGGACTCTCTGCCCTCCTGCGCAGGCGCCGTGACCCGCCCCCCAAGGCGCCCCCGCCGCCCCGCCTGGCCCCCTGGGGAGGCCCCCTCTCTCCTCTCCCACCCTGGCTCGTCTCTGCCTTGGTCTGCCCCTCCCTGCCCTTGGAGCACTTTCCACAGAGGCAAGCAGGCCACCCAGTCCCCACTGGAGCCCACGCGCTCCCGCCTCACCCGGCGCTGGACCCCCAGCCCCCCGCAGCCTCCACTCTGCAGGACTTCCCCCCTCCCAGGCCCACCCCCTGAGCCCCAGCAGCCCCTCCACCCCCACCCAGCAGCCCCGCTCTCCCTTGGGGTCTGGCCGACTCCTACCCATCTCAAAAGCCATCTCCACAAACAAATAATTTGCCATTTTTCTTCTTGTTTATGACCTTTAAAAAAGAGAGAGAAAAATGTAGAGTTGAATCACCCCTCCTCCCAGAGCCCACCCCTCTCCTGAGTGATCCTCTAGACCTACTGCGTGCCAGGCACTCCTCCGAGCCTTTACCTACATTGATTCATTCAACCCACCGGACAACCCCGGAGACGGCCCTCGCGCACCGCAGGGGCGTGCGCTTCCCTGTACTTCGGCCACTGGAATGCAGGTGCACGCACCGCGCCTGTGCTGAGGCCAGGCTTAAGAGGCGTCTCGTGCTTCCCCGTCTACTCTTCGGCCGTGACCTCGGCTCACCAAGCCCTGGGCGGCTGCTGTTGGAGACTGGCGAGGTAGACCTGAACCGCACCCACAGCCCAGCTCAGCGGAGTCGCAGCCAGCTCACACGTCTGTGAGTGAGAAGGAAATGCTTGTGGCATAAGTCATGAGCTTAGGATGATTTGTTACGTGGCATTATTGCAGCAGTTGCTGACTAATACAATTGCCATTCCCCACTGTACACACAAAAAATTGAGGCCTGCAGAGGTTAGGCATCTTTTCCAAGGTTACACCATTAGAAAGAGATGGAGCTAGGACACAAATCCAAGCACTCTGTCTGCAAGTCCCACTCCTCTGCAGTGACTGTCATACTGAGTATGAGGGATCCCGAGCACACTCTCACACGTATCTACCCATAAACACTACATGGCTTTGCATTTTCAAAAATGTCATGTCAACGACATTATGTATATCATTCTGCAGTGTGCATTTTTTCCATCAACATTATATTTTTAGAATTATCTCTGATGATCTACATGACTCTTGTTTATTTTACCTGCTACATTCCACTATGTGGATATATTTAACTTCCTATTAAACAGACATTTCATTCATTTCCAATTTTTACTATTTCAAACCATGCTGCAACGAACCTACTTGTAGTTGTCTCCTCATGCACGTGCAAGTCTCTCTAGAATGTATGTTTAGAAGCAGAACTGCTGGCTCATGGGAATGTGCATCTTCTATTCTGTAAGATATTACCAGATTGCTCGCCAATGTTTTATACCAGTCTGTACTCCCCCCAGCAGGTGTGCTATCTGCTTCTGCCTTTGCTGTAGTGGACACCGTTGGTACCTCCCAGAGGTCGCCTTTACCAGCTGGTAAACCCCGGGTCCAGCCAATGGCTCCCAGATGCCACCTTCGCCAGTAGACCTCCCCGCCTGGACTGGCTGCGCGAGTCCAGGCTCACAGAGGCTTCCGTTCATCTTTGCTGTTTTGAAGTGGGCCCAAAGGTGAAGAGCAGAGCAAGCGCTGGGAGAAGAAAGCCTTAGGCCCTCCCTCCTCTGTCTTCCCAAGCGCCAGGGAAAAGGAAGAAGTGCGGAGAGGGTTGGCCTCCAAGGGAGCGGAGAGGAAGGGAAGGAAGGAAGAGAAGAGCCAAGGGTTCCGAAGAGGAGAGCGGGGCACACGTGCTTCGGAGCCTCTTCCCGGGGCAGGTGGGACCGAGGGCAGAGCTGGGCAGGCCTCCCTCGGCAGGCGCGAAGGCAGCCGCAGGCCCGACGTCCGCCCCTGCCAGGAAAGCCCATCCGTCCCCAGCGCCCACTCGCGCGCCCGCGGGCCCTTGTCTTTCCATTTCCAGCTTCCTGACTCCCCGGCTGCTCCACTCACCTCATCTGCTCACTGTTTGCAGCCCCAGGTGAGAATCACCCAGTGCATCTTGGTTGAATATTTGTCGACTCAGTGGACGCATCTCATGCGATCCCCACAGCGGGTGTTTCATAGGGGACAAGAGGCTTTATAGAAGTTACCAATGTATCATCTTTTCCCAGCTCCTTACCAAACCCTAGGCTTACTCACCACACAGGCGCTTCCAAAACGAAACCACAGCCCCATTTCCCATAAACACACTTGGTTTCTCTCTCTTTTCCCCCTTCCTGCTCAGAGCCCTGCCTCCTGCCACCTCTGCAAAGCCTCCGCCCGAGCGCCGGCACCCTCCCCTGGGCACGTTCTGGACAGCACGTCCCACAACCCTGCAAAACCCACGCCGCCCTGGCCGCTCCCGCCCGCGGCCCCACCTGAAGCTTCCGGGTCGTTCCCTCCCTCCTCCCCAGCCCTCACCCCCCCACCCCTCATCCCTCCTCCCCAGCCCTCACCCCCCCACCCCTCATCCCTCCTCCCCACCCCTCCCCCTCCCCCACCCCTCATCCCTCCTCCCCAGCCCTCACCCCCCCAGCCCTCATCCCTCCTCCCCAGCCCTCACCCCCCACCCCTCATCCCTCCTCCCCAGCCCTCACCCCCCCAGCCCTCATCCCTCCTCCCCAGCCCTCATCCCCCCAGCCCTCATCCCTCCTCCCCAGCCCTCACCCCCCCAGCCCTCATCCCTCCTCCCCAGCCCTCACCCCCCCACCCCTCATCCCTCCTCCCCAGCCCTCACCCCCCACCCCTCATCCCTCCTCCCCAGCCCTCACCCCCCCAGCCCTCATCCCTCCTCCCCAGCCCTCACCCCCCCAGCCCTCATCCCTCCTCCCCAGCCCTCACCCCCCCACCCCTCATCCCTCCTCCCCAGCCCTCACCCCCCCAGCCCTCATCCCTCCCCCTACCCCTCCCCCCTCCTCCCCAGCCCTCACGCCCCCCACCCCTCATCCCTCCGCCCCAGCCCTCACCCCCCCACCCCTCATCCCTCCCCCTACCCCTCCCCCCTCCTCCCCAGCCCTCACCCCCCCCACCCCTCATCCCTCCTCCCCAGCCCTCATCCCCCCACCCCTCATCCCTCCTCCCCAGCCCTCACCCCCCCAGCCCTCATCCCTCCTCCCCAGCCCTCACCCCCCCCAGCCCTCATCCCTCCTCCCCAGCCCTCACCCCCCCCACCCCTCATCCCTCCTCCCCAGCCCTCACCCCCCCCACCCCTCATCCCTCCTCCCCAGCCCTCACCCCCCCAGCCCTCATCCCTCCTCCCCAGCCCTCACCCCCCCAGCCCTCATCCCTCCTCCCCAGCCCTCATCCCTCCTCCCCACCCCTCCCCCTCCCCCCACCCCTCATCCCTCCTCCCCAGCCCTCACCCCCCCACCCCTCATCCCTCCTCCCCAGCCCTCACCCCCCCACCCCTCATCCCTCCTCCCCAGCCCTCACCCCCCCACCCCTCATCCCTCCTCCCCAGCCCTCATCCCCCCACCCCTCATCCCTCCGCCCCAGCCCTCCCCCCTCCCCCCACCCCTCATCCCTCCTCCCCACCCCTCCTCGCTCACTTCCTCCAACCCCCTCTTCCCAGCCACCGAAACGTGTCTTCTTTGGCGTTCCCTCCACTCCGTATCACAGCCCCTTTCTCCATCTTCCCTCCTCATCTCACCTGGCCGCCACTGAGCAAGCAGGTGAGTCGCTAACGCAGAGCCCCTTTCGTTCTGGACCCTTGACCAAGGCTGTCCACGTCCTCCTGGCCAGAACCTGTGAAGATGCCACGTTGTTGTAGACGTTGAGAGGTTTCATTATTTGCGTCTAGTAAGGCCAGGACTCAGGAATAATTTTTGGGAAGGAAAAATGATTTATTTACAACCCGGCTGGGCTCAGAGCGTCTCATTTCAAAATTCAAGCCCCGAACAAGGTTTTTGAGTTCCTTTTATACAGAGGAAGGGCCAAATGGTCCTTTGTTTCAGGGCTCAGTAGGCTTGAATGAACATGTGTCTTTCACATCCGAGGTAAGCTTTTAGCATGGACTTCATACATTCTAGGTAAGCTTTTAGCACATTTGGTGTGCATTTTCCTTGAATATTTAAAGTTTATAGAGTTTGCATTGCTAAACTGTTTCCAGGGACTGGAGTTGTTGCCATGGTTACCAAGCACAGGGCTGCAGCCTCTCACTGTCCCACACCCACAAGTCAGGACACAGACAGCTCAGTTATCTACGAAGGGACGAACAGCCTCCCACCCGCAGCCCACATCAACGTCACCTGGCAAAGGGGCCTCTGCAGATGTGACTGAGCTCAGGATCTCGAGGTGGGAGAGTGGCCTGGGATACCCAGGTGGGCCCAGGATAACCACAGGGGTCCTCTAAGGCTGGGGAGGGGCTGAGGGAGCAGAGGCAGGAGGGAGAGAGACTGAAGGTGCTGCACTACTGGATTTGAGTGGAGAAGAGGCCGGGCAGGCAGCAAGGGGATGGAGCAGGCGAGGAGACCACTGCTCCCCCGGAGCCTCCAGGAGCCGCACAACCCGGGACACCGCGATCCGAGCCCAGTGGAACCCCTTTTGGATGTCTGATCTCCAGAACTGTGAGATCATAAGTTTGTGTTGTTTTAAGCCACCAAGTGTGCACAAACCTGATTCAGCAGCAATAGAAAATGCAGGCACCAACTGGCATAACTCCAGCGGTTGTACAGTGCACGGCCTGGGCAGCTGTTCACAGCCTCCCTGTTGGCTCTCCTGCAGAGTTGCCTCTGTTGGTTGCCATCTGCCTGTGACTGAAGGATAAGAGTGCCCCCACACAGTTGTCTTAGTTTGGGGTCCCCCGGAAGCAGACTCTGAGGCAGGAATTGGACACTAGTAGTTTAATTGGGAGGGGATGCTGTGGCAGAAAAGGGTCTTGTTTGATCACAGGAAAGAATTCAAGGATGGAACGAGGCAGCAGAGGGTTTATTGAACAACAGTGGAAGTATTGAACAGTGTTAAAGGCAGGAAAGCAGGAGCAGGTGGGTGGGCGTGTGCTGGGAGCACAGGGTGGCATCCGAGGGGGCTCCTGGAGGGGTCGTCAGCTGACATCTTAGAGGTCCCTGGGCATGGGGCGGGTTGTGGTGAACTGAGCCTTGTGTGCGTAACCTTCGGCCTCCAGCTCTTGCAAGCTTCAGTCTTTCTCCTGAAATGTAACCTGTTTCCCACTACCGGACTTCCACAAGTAGGAGTCTCTGACTCCCCACCTGCCCAAGTCTCTAGATCGTGAGTCCCCACCTGCCCAGGTCTCTAGATAGTGACCCTCCACCTTCCCAGGTCTCTAGAGATGACTCTCTGCTTGCCTAGATCTCTAGACAGTGACCCTCCATCTGCCCAGTTCTCTAGATACCACTTATTCCAGGTCTCTAGATAGTGACTCCCCACCTGCCCCAGGTCTCTAGATACCACTCCCCACCTTCTCAGGTCTCTATACCTGCCCCAGGATTCTAAATAGTGACCCTCCACCTGCCCAGGTCTCTAGATATGACTCTCTACCTGCCCAGATCTCTAGATAGTGACCCTCCGCCTGCCCAGGTTTCTAGATAGCACTCTCAATCTGCCCAGGACTCTAGATACAACTCTCCACCTGCCTAGCCCCCTAGATAGTGACTCTCCACCTATCCCAGGTCTTTAGATACAACTCTCCACCTGCCCAGGTCTGTAGATAGTGACTCCTCACTTATTCCAGGTCTCTAGATAGTGACCCTCCACCTGCCCAGGTCTCTAGATAGTGACCCTCCACCTGCCCAGGTCTCTAGTTAGTGACCTTCCACCTGCCCAGGTCTCTAGATAGTGACCCTCCTCCTGCCCAGGTCTCTAGTTAGTGACCCTCCTCCTGCCCAGGTCTCTAGTTAGTGACCTTCCACCTGCCCAGGTCTCTAGATAGTGACCCTCCTCCTGCCCAGGTCTCTAGATAGTGACCCTCCACCTGCCCAGGTCTCTAGTTAGTGACCTTCCACCTGCCCAGGTCTCTAGATAGTGACCTTCCACCTGCCCAGGTCTCTAGATAGTGACCTTCCTCCTGCCCAGGTCTCTAGATAGTGACCCTCCACCTGCCCAGGTCTCTAGTTAGTGACCTTCCACCTGCCCAGGTCTCTAGATAGTGACCTTCCACCTGCCCAGGCCTCTAAATAGTGACCCTCCTCCTGGAGCAGTGAGTCCCAGGAGCGGGGCGTGTGGGGTGAGCGGGGCGTGTGGGGTCAGCAGGGCGGTCACCCCTCCCCTCCCCGCAGGAGGCGCCCCTTAACATATCTGCTCCCCCCCACTCCTGTTCTTCTGAGGTTCTGCCCTGAGTAAATCCCACGCGCCCGAGTCCCCATCTCAGCCCCCCGTTAACCATGGCCTCGTAACCAGGGCCCGTGAGCTCGAAATGAAATTCAAAGACGTCCTCTCGTGGGGCCGCGCTGCTGCGGGCGGGATGTATCTAGTGAAGAGTACACAGCGGGGTGCGGGCTCACTAAGGGGTCTGCGGTTTTCCCCTGACGGGCAAAGGGGTCCCGGAACAAACAAGGTGAAGAATGCCTGCTTTAGGGGACCTAAGACAGTTTGGCTGCCTGCCCTTGATTACGAGTGAAGGCCTGGGACGCGGCTGTGGCTCAGGCGGCTGAGCTCCCGCCTACCACTCGGGAGGTCCAGGTTCGGTCCCCGGTGCTTCCTGGAGAAGACGAGCAAGACGGCGAGCTGACACGAGGGGTTGGCGCAGTGAGCTGACACAACAAGATGACGCATGAGATGACGCAACCGAGAGACAGCAAGGAAACACAATGAGAGCAGCAAAGCAGGGGCAGAGGAGGCTCGGGCAGTTAGCACTGTCTCCCACAGGGCAGGCCCCTGGGTTTTGTCCCGGTGCCTCCTAGAAAGAGAAGACGAGCACACCACGAACAGACACAGCAAATGCAAACAACGAGGGGGTGGGGGAAATAAATAAAATAAATCTTAGGGGAAAAAAAGGTAATCAACTTTTTTTTTAAAAAGGGTGAAGGCCTGATCCCCTGCATGTTCAATGTAACATTTATGTACTACAAAGCTTCTTTAAAAATAGAGGGGGAAAAAAGGGTAAAGGCCTGCAAAGTTTCCCGAAAACCCCGAGTGCAAGAGCGAGGCTCGTCGACTTAGAGAGTCCACTGCAGGGAGACCCGGGTGGTCATTTACTGCCAATGCCAAGGCCAGCGTCCAAGGCCAGTGTCCATTCTGCTTTCCTGTTTGGCTGGTCAGCTCCAGGGACGGGGTGGAGAGGGAAGGCAGTGGCGGGGATGTGCAGAGAATCCAGCGTACGGCGTCCGCAGCCCCGGCACCCCTCCTCTCCACTGGGCTCCCCGCCCTCCGTGCCTGGCGCACCCCTCCGTGGACCGCCCTCCAGGCCGCGCCCCGGGGAGGGGTGGGCCGGGAGCGCAACTCTCACCGCCTCCTCGTCACCTTTCCCCCAGTTCCAGCTTTGGCCGGTGCTCGGGCCCCTGCGGCTGCCAGTTCCTTCTATTTATTTTTAGGATTTTGCCATCAAAGTAGGGTGCTCCTGGCTTCCCCCTGGCTCTCAGGTTTCTTGGGGCTGCTAACCCGGGACCACCCACCCATCGTTTTCCAGCTTCTGCTGTCTGACTGCACTAGTTCACGTCTTTATAAAGCTCCCTTCGCGGGAGGTTTAGTGGGTTTGGGAAGAAGGGAGGTAGATGTGCGGGTTCGGCTCACCATCTTGATCTAGAAAGTTGCATTAGACTTTCCCCCAGCATGTCCCTCCTTGTGCGCCCCTTCGATGACAGATGGGCAAGTGAGGATGCCAAGTAAAAAGCAAGGGCCGGGGCGAAAGCTGTGCGTGTGCGTCCACGCAGGAGAGCTCAAGCCCCTTCCCCGTCACAGCCGGGCAGCCTCGGAGGCAGGAAGGAGTGAGGTCAGGGTGACCAGGGAAGCCTGCCCGGGGGAGGCCCGGCGCCAGCAGGTCTTTATCTCTCGCCTCTTCTGGCTCCATTCCCAAGTGTCCCTTGCTTTGGGGTGGAGCGGTGGTGGCTGGGAGCCACCTGGCTAGATTGGAGAGGATGAAAATGGGGGCAGGAGAAAACCACCAGAGCTCCTTGGTCCCGAAATGAGCTGTGGGCAAAGGTCATCTCGCTTCTCTCCTCCCTCCTCAAAGTTCAGACCCCAGGGCCCCCCGCTCGAGGGAAAAGGCAGCGACTTTGGGAGGGAGAAATCTCGAGGCGCGAGGGTGGTGGAGAGACGGTGACCGCGAGCAGGTGCTGGGCAGAGGGGACTGGCCGCTTAGCACGTCCTCACACGCTCCCTGATTCTAACGTTTCTTAGGCTCCTTCCCCCCAGGTTGGTGGTTCCGCGCGCAGAACCCAGGGCCGCGGGGACCTCAGAGTTCCAGGGCCAGTCCCGGTGTGGGGAGGAGGGAACGAGGAAAGCACCGAATCAGTTCTGGATGTAAACACGCGGTGGAAGAGCGTGTGGGACGGCAGGCGCGGCCGCCCTGAGCCAGGACAGAGCCAGGACAGCTGTGTCCTGCCGGGCGGGGTCCAGAAGGGGCGTCCGCACGTGGTGGGCTGGGTGGTCCGTGGCCCCCACGGGGGGTGTTTGCCGTGAGGACGGGGTGGGGGAAGAGCATGGCACCGCCAGGTCCAGCGCTGGCCGTGGCAGGAGGTGGCATGGGGACCCCTTGGAGGATGCCAGAGCGGACAGACAATGCAAGTGACAGAAACCAACTATGGCTATTTTAATCCAATCCCTAATTTTTTACAAAGTTATTGGGAACTTCCCAAATCAGCAGGAGGCTGACTGCTGGGCTTGGAAAGCAGGATGTGGCAGAAGCAGCTCTTTACCCAGCCCGCGCACGTTCCCCACTCTTCCTTGACAGAGGGGCCGAGTCTGTTGGGGCAGCAATGTGCCCAGAAAAGAAAATTCCCAGCCTCTCCCCTTCCTTCCACTCTACTCGCAGGTTGGTCTCTCCACGCTGCTCCTGCGCTCATCCCATGGCTCACGGATCACCTAAAGGTAACTCCTGATGCCAGACACACTGTATGGCACCAGGCCATCTTTTTAGACTCATCTCCTTGCTATTGTCCAGTCTCAAGAGCTCTCCTGGTTCCCCCCTGAATCAGTGGACTCTCAGTCAGCTGGGAGGAACAGAGACCTACGCTGACACGAGCACAGATGACGCATTGTTCTCTTGAGTGTGTGAAACCCAGAAGTAACCAGGCCAGGGCCAGAGCAGCGCCCAGTGGTACCCGTGGCTCAGACTCCTTCTATCTTTCTGTTCTGCCTCCTTATCAAAGACTTCTATTTTAAGGTCACCTCATGGGCATATTACAGATGCTGGAGTTCCAACCATCATGCCAACAATCCCGGCAGGAAGAAAGAGGAAGACGGGAAGGGAAACAGAATCCAAACCAGCTGAGTCGGACCCCTTTTAAGGAGCTTCCCTGGAAGTCCATCCACCAATTTCTCAATTGTCTTGTGGGCCAGAGCAGAGCCACCTGTGTGGCGTACATCAGCTCGAGGGGGCCTCCTTTACCCTCCAATGAATAAGGCAGTTGAAAGACAGAGAAGGGAGCCCCTGCTCCTGGCTCTGCCTGTCGGGGCTAGAGTCCACACTTGAGCCTCCCGGGGGTGAGCCGCAGCCGCACGCGCGTGGAGGGCGGCGAGGCAGCGATGCTTGAAGACTCCTCACCTTCTGGAAAAGCATACATCTACTCCTAAATCAACGTCTGTGACTATGTTTGGAGCGCCTTCCGGGTGGGAACGCTGCGGGAGCAGGGGCTGGTCTTGGTCCTCGTAGGACCCGGTGCTCAGTGCAAGTTTGCCGAGTGACTGCTTGACTGGTCAAGGCAAAGCACTCTTTCCAGCGGAGGTTAGCGGTCAAAGGTTGTCCAGCCCAGCGCCTCTGCCCACCCTCCCTGCCTGGGGGGCCTATCCGTCAGCTGAGGGGGGGCACCGCCCAGGTACACGTCCCTCCACTGTTCGGTCCCCGACTGGTTCATCATCCGGGGCTCTGAACGATCCTTCAGAAGGCCCAGGCAGCGTTTCGACCCTCGGATGGGCCAGCGGGGCGTCCTGCCATCTCTGCGAGGGCCCGAGGTGGGCAGCCGTGTTCCTGAGCCCCTCACCCAGGAGTTCTGTCCCGAGGGATCCTCCTACCTCGCCCCCCGGAGGCTCTCCCCTCCTCGCAGCCCATGTCGACCCCTAGCTGTGGGCCGACCCTGCCCGTGGAGCGATGGACGGACCTGCCTCTCCAGGCAGGATGTGCACGCGACTGGGAGGCGCGGGGGGCACGTGGCTTTAGTCGCTGCACTGCCAAAGAGCAAAGTACCAGAGGTGGGGTGGCTTTTCCTTCGCCCGGCAGACCTGGGGGCTTGTCGTGGTGACCAGCCTCAGCAAAGAGGAGCTGAGCAGGCCAGGGTCACGGATGGGGCAGAGGCGACTGGTGCCAAGGTCCCGGCTGGGGGCAGGAGGCGGCGCTCCACGGCCCTGGGCCCCTCCCCTCACCGCACTCTGCCTAGCACGGGGGGCCAGCCCAGGTGGCAGGGTGCTCAGGGGGGTCCCCGGCGGGTCTCTGCGCCTGGCCGCAGAGGCACCTTGTCTGCAGGCACTTTCCACGGTGGCTTTTGCTTCCTAAAGCTAGCCACTGAGCTTTTTATTATATATGTATAATTTTTATTTTTTTATTATTGGCCAGTGAGCTTTTAAAAATTTATTTTATTTATTATTAGCTAGTGAGCGTTTTTAAATTTAATTTATTATGATTAGCTAGTGAGCTTTTAAAATTATTTTATTATTATAGCCAATAAGCTTTATTACATTTATTTTATTACTGGCCAGTGAGCTTTATTTTTATTTTTATTATATTTTATTTTATTGTTATTAGCCAGTGAGCTGTTTTTTGTTGGTTTTTTTAATTTTACGGTTATTAGCCAGTGAGCTGGGGTTTTTTATTTTTTTTATTTTTTTTACCATTATTAGCCAGTGAGCTGTTTCTTGTTGTTTTTTTTAATTTTGTCGATCTTAGCCAGTGAGCTGTTGCGATTTATGTGAGGAGGCCTGGAGGGCAGGACAGGGGAGAGCTTCAGAGAGGACTGGGGCCGGGCCCAGCGGGCACTTGTTTCCACACGTGGGCGCAGAGCCTCCGCAGGGCTGGCTGTGAGAGCTGCCTCCCTCCTGGGGGCCAAAGATTTCTGTGCCCAGCAGGGGCAGAACAAGGAGCTGGGAACAGGGTGGTGTCTCCTCGGAGGACAGTGCCTGCCAAAGATGGGGGGCCCCCCCAGGCCTCGCCTCCAGCCCCAGCCCCGAACCGGGGTTGCTCTCCTGCCTTCCCTGTGGAAGGGAGCGGGGCTGCGCGCGCTGGGCTGTGGAAGCCAGCAAGGGGACGCAGCGTTTGCTGTGGACACTTCTCTCCACCGCCCGGGCAGGGTCTGGGCTGCCCCTTCCCACGGTCCCGGCACCTGGCCGAGAGGACCTGTGGCAGGAGAGGCAGAGGAAACAAAGGGTGCACGGTTTCTCCCACCAAAGCAGTGCGCACCCTTGCGCCCGGCCCTAAGGCCGGGGAACTGGCTGGTCTTAGGAGGCAGCATTATTCCAAAGCTTCACTTTTCCAAAAAATTCGATGAATATTTATTGAACGCTTACCATGTGCCAGGCCTTGTTCTAAAGGCTTCACGTTTTTAAATTAGAGAAGTTCTTGGTTTACAGAAAAGTCAGGTAGAAAACAGAGTTTCTCTACCAGCCTCCCCCCACAGGGTTTCCCTATTATTTTTGCATTGGTGTGGTACCTTTGTTCAACTGAGGACACAGCATAGTGATAAGGACCCAAGGCTTCACTTGTAAGTGCTTCTGGGACAGGGGAGGGCAGGCGCCGCTCGGACCCACGGCGGGCCAGGCAGGCCGGCAGGAAGAGCGAGGGCGGCAAGGCCAGGCGCCGGCTGCGTCCCAAGGCCCAGGGAAGTTACGCTGACTCTCCACTGAGTCTAAGACGTGTGCAATAGCATTATGTGAAAAAAAAAAGAAATTAACTGAAATGTGGCAAAGACACGAAGTGAGCCCATGTCGGAAACGTGGCTCTTAGGCGTGCTCCAGTCAGGGTTGCCACAAACCTTCAAGCTGTGAAAAATGCAACCTGTGCACAGCACAATACAGTGCGCGCAGTAGCACGAGGTATGCTTGGCACTAAAGGATCGAGGGCGAGCGCCCACCGGGCACCTCCTCCGCCCGCAGCCCGCTGCCCACCTCCCGCCTGCAGCCGTGGCGGGACCGAGGCAGCCAGGGGCGGGGCGGGGCCAGACGGGTCTTGGAGCCTGGCGCCTGCGCACTGCGGACTCTGAGGCCGACTTGCCCTTAGCAGAGTGGGCGGGGCCACCCGGGCATCCGGGTCCCTCGCCCCGCCCCGTCCATGAATGAGAGGCGGGCGCGCGCCCCTCCCCCCCGGCCCGCCCTCGCCGGGGCCGCCGCGCAGTCAGCGGACGCCGCCTCAGCCCCGCTGTCCGCGCCGTCGCTCCCGCCGCCGCCCGGGCCCTGGCTGACGGCCGCTGCCGGCGCGCGCGAGTAAGTGGGGCGGACCCGAGCCGGAGGCTGAGGAACCCGCGGCCCGCGCCTCAGGAACCCGCCCCGGGCGCCTGGGGACTGGGGGGGAAGGGGGCGGTGGCTGGGCCGGGGCCGCGGCGGGCGGGGGGCGGGCGGGCTCCCGCGCGGGCCGGGGTCGGCGGCGAGGAGGGGGCGCCTCCGCGGCGGGCGGGGCGCGCAGCCGTGCCTGCGCCGCGCCCACCCCCTCCGCAGCCGGCGGCGCGCGTGCCCGCTGCCAGCCTGCCTGCGCGGGGCCTGTGCGGGGGCTGCGGGGGCGCGGCGGCGCGGGGGGCCGCGGCGGCGGGGACCCGCCTTTGTTCCCGAGGCCCGCGGGGCGTGTGTGTGCGTGCATGTGTGACTTCGGGGGGGGCGGCCCTGGGAGGCCGGCGCGGGCGCCCCTCAGGGAGGCGGCGAGGAGAAGGGCGCCCGGCCCGCAGCCTCCGCCCAGCTCCTCGGGCGCCTCTTCAGACAGCCCCTCGCTTCTCGCGGGGGCCCGGGTGCGCGGTGCGCGGGGAGCGCGGCCCCAGCTTGGCGCGGCGTCAGGGGGCTCCGGGCGCGCGCGGCCGAAGTCAGTCTGTGCGCTGTGCGCGGTCGGGCCGTCTGCTGGCTGGCGTGTCACCGGGAGTGCCCCGCGCCGGGTGCGGGATGCCGCGGCGCTCGGCGGCGGCCTGCGTTCCCCGGCCTCCCGCGCTCCTGACGGGGTGGGCCGGCGGCTTCTCGGGCCCTCCGGCGCTGCTCCTCGGCGCTTGGGCAGAGGGTTTCTTTTGCCAGGGGTGAGCCCCTTGGCACGCGCCCTGGCTTTGATCTGAATTTCCCCGAGTTCTCGTGTCTGGTGTGCAGCCAGCTCGGTGGCTCCGGGAAAACACAGCGCCTCCCTGCTGTCGCGGCCCGCGTCCCCCGAGCGGGGGGTCCTGCGGGCTCGTGCGGCCGCGGGCGCGGCTGGGCTGCGCCGGCCCCGCGCTGCGCCCCGGCGACGGTGCGAGGAGCTCGCAGATGGAGACCGGCAAAGCAGGGCAGGGGACAGCCGCGCCTCCCTAGTCCGTGCTCTTTTCTTTGGCTCTTTCTTTCTTTTTAAATTAGATTATAAATTTTGGAAGTTGTTCCTTTGAGTTATATAATGATTTTCCGTTTCTTTTTTACCCTTAAAGTTTTGCAGTTAGATGGAAAATTAGCCAAACCCCATTATCGGAAAAACACCTCCATAATATATTTTTATTATGACCTTTTGATTAAAGATCACAAAGTCGTTAGGAGTCGCCTATACTGGATGTTGAGATGTTTTCTTTAAGGTTATTTTTTAGTCGCATGTATTTTAATTCCTGGTAGTTTTGAGTGCAAAAATGGAATGTAAACTAGACGGTCTTCCACAACATCTGTTGATGTATATTCCCTCTGTGTCAAACATTTGCTTTTAATTTGAGGGGGAAGATTTCCATTGGTTGGATCAGGCTCCATTATTCTTGGCAAAACTTACCTTATGTTACCATGGTTAAATTCTTTTTTTGCTAAAGTTGGTAAAAGTTAATTTTTTCAGTCAGAGAAGTTTTGGTTTTATGATGTCGGATTTAAATATATTTTTTATTTCAATGAGTTTAACTCAGGTTAGATCATTTAAAAACCAAGAGCTTCATTAACCAGTGTCACTAATATCAAAGCATCCTCAATACATTTATAACCTGCATGTTTTGGCTGTCTAAGACATTTTTTAGGAATCCCCTTGAAACAAACCATAAGGGGAACTCTTAGTAAACAAATGCATAAGCGGAATTGTAACTGAAATAGGCTTGTATTGTACCGCAGTATTGTGGAACTTTAATTTTGCAACAGTGACTTAGCTAAGTTTTTTATCAGTAAAAGGACCTAGATACAGCCTAGGCTTGTTTTTCAGCATTCTGTCAATCAAAATCTTCACCAACTCATAGATTAGCATTTCTGTAGTATGAGGAAGAAAAATTCTGAAATAACTTCTGTATCATCAAAATAGATGAAATAATGTCAAATGCTGTTTTAATATTAAATGTATTATTTATGTTGATTAGAAACACTGATTTTGATGTGTTAGTGATGATAATAACATATTGTGATACCCCTTGTTAGCTAAAACAAGGTCTGTAATGAAAATTAAAAATTTTTTCCATTGAACATTCATATCAATAATTATTTTAAGTGACAGTATTCATTTAAATGGCAGTATTCATTTGAACCATATGAACTTGCCATTTTTTAGATTAAGAAATGGTCAAATATTAGCAGTTTCATATGATTCAACTTAACAATAGTATGTTTGGAAGATATTTACACTTAGGTTCTGTGGTGCTAAGTGCTTTTTTATATGTTTGTTTTGTTTCCTTTTTATCTTTGGTAAATACCAGATAAGGACAGAGAGCGAATGTGACTTGTCTAAGGACATACCGATTCAAAATTTGCAGACTTACATGTTAAAAAAAAATTTTTTTTCTATTTGAACAAAATTAAACGTGTGCATAGAAGAAAAAAGAGTACTACCAGGCTTGTAAGGAAAAATCGTTCCCTTGCTCCAACTCTTCCCATTCCTCTTTTCCATTCTCCTGAGGCCACCACTTTCAACTCTTAGCAGGTCATTCTGGTATTTACTTTCATATTTTGTTTTGAATGCTTATGTTGCTATTTCTTGATATTTCAGCTTTAGATATTATCTGTGGACTTCTAGTTTAGAATTTGAGGACTTAACTCTCCCACACAGCTATTCCTCCATCCCCCACTCACATCTGTACTTTACAGTTCCCAGTTAAGGCAATATTCAGTATATATATGGTTATGACATCCCTATTAGTCATAAACGAGCCGTGTAAGGTACTGTTATTACATTTTCTTTTACATCATTGTTGTTTCTCATGAATTGAATAATTCCCTCCTTTGTTGGTTTTACCTTTGCTTAGTTTTCTTTGTACCAATCGCTAATTCATCCTCAAACCCTATGACAATACTCTTTCAATACATACAGGTAATCAGTCTCTTGGTTTTGCTTCTTTTTCCTTGGAGATGGTCCTCCTAGAACCTTCCCTCCCCTGCTCCAGTCAGGATTGGTTTGCTCTCTGAGTTGCTGCTCGGTCCGCATCCTGGACTTCCCTTGGCATCGTCTTGGAGACTTCTTTTTGCCTTTCTACTGTGGTGGTTCCCCTACCTCCTGGGTCTGTGCCTTCCTTAATCCTTGGAAGCTTCCTGAGAAAGGGTACGGACAAAGTTTGAAATTCCATCCTGAATTCAGAAGTTTCGTGTCTGGGAATGTTTTCATTTTACCTTCACACTTGAATGTAGTTTAGCTGGATGTTGAAGTCTAGATTGAAAATTAGTTCCCTCTTTTGAAGACACTGTTCCATTAGCTTCAGGTGTTGCTGTTGAGAAGTCTGGTGTCATTCTAATCCCCATTCTCTTGTGTAGGTCCATTTTCCCGCACTCCTGATCTTCTGCTTATCCTTGGTGTTTTGACATTTCATGCTTTGCTCATGGTTTGCTTTGATGTAGTTGTTGTTTTGTGTGGATTTTTTTTTCTTTTTATTTTACTAATGTGGCAAGTTTTATTTTCCAAAAATACCATCTAAATATATGCTCACTTACATACCCCTTATCCCACCCAAATGCTCTTCTTTTGATGGAGACGTGGGGTCTCCCCTTGAATCTAGGCAGACATGCATGATGCCCAGAAGATTTTGGGTCTTCAGCCATCCTGGTGGCTTAGGAACCTGACTGGGTGATGAAGAGCGTGCGCCTGCTGGGTGCCAGGGTCCTCCAGCACAGCAGCTTCCTTCCCATGTCTCTGTCACAGCTGTTCTGGCATTTTGAGATTAAGATATGTGTATTTTCATGGGGGGTGGGGGTAACATTTTGTTTTTCGTCATTAAATTGAATCATCACTGAAAATATCACTTAACATCAGAGAGTTTCTTCAAGCAGTGAAATGTAATCACCTCTGAATCAACATGAAGGTTATTAGCTTACATTAAGGAAAAAATCCACCTTAGAAAACATTAGTTAAGAACCCCTGCACTAGGTAGAGATTGGTGAAATGATCTACAGTTAACAGATGAGGACCCAGTAGCATTTATGAGCAGTTTGGTTGTTTGCTAAATAATTTTTCTTACTTGATAAAATACTTTATATCAGGCCAAGTCCTGTTCTTTGTTTATTGACTTGCATGAAAGAGAGGTGTCTTCTACATGTGATTCCACATTAAGTTCTCTTATTTCTGGAAATGGAACTTTTAAAACACCCAATATATCATCAACAGATGTTTTTCTTTAAGTAGTTTTAAGACCCCATTCTTTTCACTTACCAGCTATCTAGAAAAATAAATCTGTATGGGGAAAAATAGCAATACAAAGTCCACTTTGAGGGCTGCAGAGGGAGACCAACAGTAGGCTCTGTGGAGTTCAGAGAAGGGAGAGGCATGCCTGCCCGGCTTAAAGGTTCTGTGATCTTTCTGGATGGTAAATTGTTTTAGCTTATCCCTTTATTATTTCTCTTGACTTTTATTTTGAAAGTTTGTTTAATAGTCATGGGAATAATTTAGCTTTTAAGATAATAAAATTGAGAGCAATTTTTACTTTTTGAAATTGTTTCTTGAAGTAATTGACTTAACAGAGACTATATCTTCTTTTCCTGTCTCAGGGGATGGAGGCTCCTCTGATGATCTGAGCGTTTCAGACATCACTGTGGGCTGGTAAATTTAGGGTTCTAAAAGAATGCCAGATGGTGGCGAGGCACTCCACACACCCCCGCTAGTGGAGTCCAGGGAAAGCCAGCTGGCCAAGCCTCGTTTGCTCTGGAGGTGGGAACCAGACGCTTTGTTCCATGCCAGCTGGCCCAGGAGTAGCTGGCCAGTGGCCTCACTTACAGTCGCCTGCCTGGGCCCTCCCTCGGCCCTCGGGACAGCCTGATGTGGAGCTGCAGCAAGCCTGGAGCAAGGAACAGCAAGGGAAGGGAAGCCTCTTAAAGAGCATCGTGCGCGGATCTCTCTTTATGACGTGGCTCTGGGAAGGTTTAACACAACTTCAGTTTCGTGGATTCAGTAACTACCAAAATAACTACCATGAATGTTTTTATATTGTACATAACTTCTAGTTTACTTGTTTTCAAAGTCCCTGTTTTTATTTATTGACTCTTAAAGGATGTTTACCAGTTCTTTTCATCTTCTTCTAAGTTTTAGTCATTTGGATCAGTAAAATTTTTTATCTGATCAAACAACTTTTCCCTATATAGACCATAGAAGGGTTATCATGTATGTTGTATTAAAATCTGTCTCTCATTTTGTCAGATACTTATGTTTTCCTAGCTAAACAGATACAGTTCCTTACTTCCTTTAGCAAACTTAATTTGAGAACAGAAAGAAGGGCAAATACAATACTGCAAGTATAGTGAATGCTCATTTCATTTGATGACAGTGTTTTTTTTTTTACTGCCCTTGTTTATTGAAAGTCTAGACTGTCAGTGAAAGTCAGAAGTCCATGGGAATGGCAAGGCTTTGGGGGCAGACTTGGAGAAGGAGCAGGGCCCAAGCCAGCCCAGGCACCCCTGGTCCCACCCCCCAGTCCAGGTGGCACCAGCTCTTCTCAGCACCTGTGTCAGCTGCTGTTTGTCTTCCCGGCTAGCTTCACCATCTTCAGGAGGGCCAGGGTGAGATCTTCCTGGTCGGGGTGGGGGTCAGGGTGGGCCCGCGGTGAGCCCCAGGGCTAGTTGCTGGGCCACCAGGAGAGAAGGCCTAGGTCCAGCTCACTGATGGGTCTCGCCAGGGGATAGAGGAAGGCCCCTGTAAGCTGCGGGCAGGGCTTGAGCCAGCTTAGCAGCGGGGAAGGGGGCCCTTCATGTCAGCTCCCCAGCAAGCCCAGTGTAGGCCAAGGAGAGGGTGGGGGGCATGACTGGAAACCCAGTGCTTCCTGCAGGCAGGTCAGGAGCACACAACCCACACCTCTCCCACCCCAGCCTCATGGAGGGTTGCAAGGAAAGCACCAGCTAACCTGGGGCACAGCCCCGGCCCTGCGGCCACAGTCAGGGTCAGGCTGTTCCTCTCGCTCCTGGCCTACTCAACAGGGCGCCCAGCCTGAGTCCTAGACACGCCCTGATGATTTGCTCGTGACAGTATTTCTTGAATTCTGAAAATTGGTGACTTCACATCTGCAGTATAATTTATGTTGCCTTTTTTTTTTAAGTGTTCAAATTTAGAGATCAAAGTGTGACATTAAATTGTGTTGTGTTAAATTCTTTTAATTAAACCAAAAAAATCATGAACTACCTGTGTCCAATATTCTCTCCCAAATTTGAGCATATGAAGTTAGGCTTAGTGGTAGGTACCAACTTGAAATAGAATCTAGGTTATAGTATCCAAATATACTTTTCATCTTGGGCTAAAAGAGAAAGTTTAGCAGATAATGAAACACCAAAGTATGAACTAATGTAGTTTGGGAAATGTAATGTACAGGAAATGGGTTGGGAGGGTGGGGAATCAAAGGTGTAGGCTTTCATTCTTTAGTGCAAAAGAAATTGTGAAACTTCTTCTGAAATATGTTGGAAATCTCATGGTTGGCCATTGTTTTCATTTGCCAAAGACTGTCAGTGCAAAGTACCAGAAATGGGGCTGGGAATTGAACCCAGGACCTCATATGTTAGAAGCCAGCACTCAACCACTGAGCCACATGGGCTTCTCTGAGTTGGTTTTTTCATTTGTTTTCCTGGTTGGTTGGTTTTTGGGTTGTTTTTTTTTTCAGGAGGCACTGGGAATTGAACCCAGGACCTCCCATGTCAGAGGTGGGGGCTCAACCGCTTGAGCCACATCCATTCCCCCTGGGTTGGCTTCTATAAAGGGAATTTATTTGAGGTAGAAGCTTACAGTTCTGAGGCCGTGAAATGTCCATATCAAGGCACCCTCAGAGATGCTTTCTCACCCGAGTCAGCCACTATCCATCCTGGCGTCCTGGCACGTGGTACAGCAAGATGGCAGGCGTCTCTGCCTTCCCCTCCACAATCTCCTGTCTCCCAGAGCTCAGCTCTGGGTAACCAGGCATAGTGCTTGTCTCTTAACGAGACTCGTCCCAGCTCAGCTGCTCCACTTTCTTCCCAAGTTCACCTGTGGGAATCAGGCATACGGCTTGTCTCCTCAACTGTGAGCTACTCTGAGCTCGCTTCCTGGGGGCTTCGTGCTTAAGCTTTGGCTGCCAACAATCCTCAAGTCTTCCTTTCACATGGCAGGGTCAAAAATGGCAGAGCTCCCTTGTCCTGCGTGTCTCTCTCTGTGTCTGCATTTACATCAGCTCTGTGAGAGGGCAGAGACTCAACCCAAGTCATGCCTCACTGACATGGTCCACTCAAAAGGGGTCTCACACCCACAGGAATGGATTAGTTCAAAAACATAATCCTCCTCATTTTGGGATTCAAAAAAGAATTTCAAACTGCCACAGCCATAATTAAGTTTTTACTCAAACTTGTTGATTATCCCTGAAAACAGGGCCAGAAGGAATTTTTGAAGTAGTGAGAAAGATTAAAAAAGAAATCACATAATAGTCTATCAAAAACCATTGACACCATTATGCCCAGAAAGTCACATTGCCAGAATGCAAATTTTCACATTGGCTAAACTGTGCTAAAAATCTCTTATGCCAGTAGCTTTATGTGCATTGCTTATTTACTCCTTACAGCAACCCCCAAATGATTTTTTATAGATGATAAAACTAAATACCAGAGAAGAAACCTGTCCAGGACTACAAGTTCAGGGGCAGGTCTGGAAGTCAGGCTTCCTGCTCCAAGTTGGTATCAACTTTCCCGAGAACACAGATGTCCCCCTGCACTGGCACTTCCGGAATGCTATTGATAAAGGAAGGTCAGAGACCTGTACTAGGGAATCAGGAGAGATTTGGGGGAAATCTGTACATTTTTTAACTCTTCTAATGCTGTTGAAGTAATTAACCATCACAGAACTACTTGAGTAAATAAAAATGACTTGTTAGAATTGGAATGGGGCAAAGGAAATGTATGTTTCTGAGGGCTGCCATTACAAATTACCACAGACTTGGTGGTTTAAAACAACAGAATTGGATTCTCTCGCGCTTCTGGAGGCTAGAAACCGAAATCAAGATGCCAGCAAGGCCATGCTCTTTCCCAAGGCTCAGGGAGAGCCTTGCCTTGTCCAGCTCAGGTGACTCCAGGCCTGCCCTGCTTGTGGCTGCACAACTTCAGCTCTCTGCCTCATGGCCTTCTCCTCTTTCTTTCTCTTATAAACATGTGTCTTTGGATTTGGGGCTCACCTCAAGATCCTTAACTTTTCCAAATTTGGTCACATTCACAGGTTCCAGGGACTAACAGGAGAGACCCTTCCTAGGTGATAATTTTCCAGACCAGGGTATAAAACAGGGAAAGGGAGGTCCATGATGGAATTCTAGGACAGAGGGAAGACTGGAGGGCAGAGGATGGTTTCATGAAAGTGATATTGCTAGAGACAGATCATAAGGAAGGTTGGAATTTCATTAGCTTGTTGGTGTTAACCAGGGTGTGCAGATAGTGGAAGTAGCAAGAGCAAAGATAGGGAACCATAACCAATGCATTTTGACAAAAAAGTAGTATTTAGAGAAATAATGGAAGTTGAAGAGTCCAAGCCAATTCATGAGAGGCCATTAGTGTTAAGCTGATGAATTTGTACTAGGTTTGGAGTCGTTTATCCATAAGAATGATGTATTATATGACAAGAGTTTTTATTTTTAACAGGGACCTTCAGAGCTACTATAAAGCCCTTTGGAAAAAAAATGATTTTTTTTCCTGTAGAAATAATTCTAGAGAGGTCCATAACCCTAAAAAAAAGTTAAGACCCATTGCTCTTCTTACAAATAAAATAGTTAATGCTTTGATGATGCTTCTGGAAAACTTGATTTTGTCTCGTTTACTTTGAACTACTTGGAAGATAATTTGAAAATTGAGCTTTAGAGAACCTTAGCACTGTCTGTGGAATATGTTGTGAATCCTGCATACTAAAAGTTACAATATTTCAGGAAAAATTTGAAGGAGGCCCTGGATTCCTAGAAAGGATTAAAATGATTACACAAAGAGAAAGCCTCATAGCATTCGTTCAGACTACAGCTGTGACTTCTGTTTTCTGAGTCTTAGTTTTCTCCATTTCAATTCAGTACCACCATCCATTTAGAACTCCAGAATTCTGTAAAAGCAGGACACCGTTCAGAGGGGGAGGAAACAGACAGCTGTGTTCCTAAAAGCTTTTTTTTTTCTTTTAAGTGTAGTCTATAAAACAACTTGTTTTTTACTGTGGAATTTCAGTGAAATAGCCTACTTTGGGAATAAAATATTATATATAACTCTGACCATATGATGCGAAAAGAAAATAATTTCTATATAATGCATTCAATTTCTAAATAATCAGCTGCCATGTAATTTTTTCATTAATCCCTTTATTTTTTGTTCAAGATTAATATTATGTAATAGATTCACCTGCACTTTTTTAGGCTTCTCCTCTAGTGAGGGTATTTGAAATTTTTAATTGTGAAAAATTGTAAACATTTTGAAAAGTAGAGAGATAGTACATCATACCTCCTTACATCCATCACTCAGATTCACCTGTTGTCAAGATTTTGCCAATTTGTTTCATTTATCTTTTTTTCTTTTACCTTTCTTTGCTGAGGTATTTTAAAGCAAATCCCAGACATTTAACCCTTATGTACATGTGTGTGCATCTTTGAAAAATAAGGACATTTTCTTGTAGAAAAAAATGCCATTCTCACACTAATAAAATTAACAGTTACTCCTTGGTATCAGGAGAATCTCACAATTTTGCTACTCATCTGGGGAGTCAGTCATTCTGAGTGATCAGTTTCACTCCCTGCCCCTGATAGTTCTGTACTTTTAGGAATGTGAAGAAATGTGAAGTTAAACAAGAGGTATTAGGAAAACGGTGACCAAAGGTCTTGCTCCCTTCAAATACAATTTAAATAATGAAATCAATGAAGAATTCTCCCTGTTTTAAAAATGTTTAAGCATTAAACTTCTACATATACAACCTTCATTTCTTTAGTCTACACACAATTCACAAGAATACTGGCCATATTTCAGGGATGCAAACACATGTAAGAAAAGCCTGTGATTGCTGGAGAGGAAGAACCTAGTAAAAGAAAACATTGAAAAAGCAGAGCTTGTCTTGTCTTGGGGCTTCATTTCTGACTTTACAGACCACTTATGCCCCACAGGTCTGTCTAGAGTTATGCCTCTTCTGCTGGAGATTTAAAGTCATACTGAAATGGAGAAAGAAACAAGAGAAACTGAAAGACTAGATTGTGTTCAAATTAGTAGGCCTCACTAGTACAAGTCCTGGAATAATAAAGAATTTGGTAACCACCAGGTAATATTTCTGAGAGATCTCTTAGAAGTTGGACAGGTGAGATTCTTGAGTTCTATTAAAGGATAAATTTTCCTAATTTCAGTCATTCCCCAGAGGGTGGGAGTGGGGATTGGTTGGGGAGGGAAGTTGTGTTTATAATCAAATGTTTAGCTCTCAATATATTGCCTAAAGAAGCATACAAGCTAGAAAACAGTATTCCTATATGGATCATCACTATCTTGTTTTTCATCTCACTGAGGAAACAAATTAAAAAACAGGTCTGCCTGCAGATGTGGTTCAAGCTTCAGTTCCTTCTGTCTCCTAAAAGAAAACCACCTCAGGGAGCAGATGTGGATTGGTGGTTGAGCACTGGCTTCTGACATACAAGGGCCCAGATTCAATCCCTGGCCCCAGTAGCTAAAAAAAAGAAAGGTGTGTGTGTGTGTGTGTCTTTTTGCAGTATTTATTTTTTTTATTCCAGACTCAGGACCTATCTAGAAATTTAGTGGCATTATCCTGTCAGAGACTCTGGTCTATGAAGAATGAATGGAGTAGGCATTCACTTCCATTTCAGGAACAGGGGCTGGGCCAAATTGACCCTGGAAACCCCCTGACTTTTTATCCTAATCTAATACTCCTTCACTATTTGAGTCTAGTCAATAAAAGACTTTCATATATCTTCACCCTCAATTTTCAAAGAAATTGGAGTACCTATCTCAATCGTTACAGAAAAGCAATCATTCACATTTTGCTACAGTACTCAGAATTTCACTGTAACACTCATTACAACAAATGATATACTCAGTTCCTTTTATTCTGATTCAAACTACTTTTGTCAAGGACAGTAGTATAAAAGTACTTGGCAGTCTCTCATAAAACTGTGTTTCAGGGTAACCCTAACAGCCACAGTTGATGAGGTAAAGATCTTCTTTATAAAATTCCTGCCAATAAATGTGGGGGAGATGACAATAGGAAAGTCACCATTTTGCCACCACAAATAAGATGACTGATAACGTGACCATCAGTGGCATCTCTTATCATCACCGGAAGTGGGGTAGTCAGACACAGTGGGCCTCTGGATATGATATAGCATTAAACACCTAGTAAGCAGTCTTGCCAAAAACCTTAAGTCTGATTTTAATCAGACCTCTATAGCAAACTTCCATTTATAGGAAATTCAGGGAAGAGAGCAACAAACAAAGCCACAATGAAGCAAACAGACAAATCCCAAATGTGAGAAAGTCCATAGGACACGTGACCCATTTCCTGCAACTAGTCTGTGGTACACATTCACACGCACACACACAAGCAGAGGGGCGAGGGCAGTGTGGAGGAACTGCCCTAGATCTAAGTAGACAGGCGTGAAATGACCCGATGTGGCCCCTGGACCTCGAATCCTGATGTGAACAGACCATCTCTAAAAAAGGTAATCGGGCAGACCCAGACGAGATCTAGCTGTTAGGGGATACCAAGGAGTTTCATGGGGAGACAGAAAAGCACAAAGGAAATAATGGGAGAAACCTTCCGTTGTAACACACAGTACAGATCAAGTGCAGGTTTAAGTCTTCGGGGCTGAGAAGATGCTGAATAAAGCCTGCCTTGTTCTGTGCCATTTTACCTTGAGCCAGTTTGTTCTTAGTCACCTCCTGGACTCGTGTTCTGGGGGAAACTAACCTTATTATCAAACAAAACTTAAACTAGTCAGCGTTCTTCTCTTAATGACCATTCCTAGTCAGCTCCAGTCGTATTATTTGGGAAGGCTGTTAGAAACACATGCCAGTGCGATTTCTCCAAAGGGGAGTCCTTGCTGTGAAAAGGCAGTTGATTCTAAAATAGCAGTGATAATACTGTGTGTCTTCTCTGAAAGATGAAAGATACCGCTATGAAGGGATGCCTCAAAAGGCCAGAGACCAGGTCAGTACATGTATTTTTAATCAGTTGAGCTAAGCAGAGAAGGTGATTATTCCTCATCAGGTCTAAAGTGGTTTTAGTGTTGAAAATAAATTTTCCTACTTGCTGAACAGAAGCTTGTAGAATGCCTCCTGTGTGTAAGTCATCACTCCAGGTGCTAAGGAGTAGGGTTGGCTTCATTATTACAGTGAGAGAAATAGAAAGTACTTCCTTTTTCCCAAAGAGCTATGCTAGGAAACTGTGTTTCAGCAGTGTTGCCTCTTCACCCTCCCTTGATGCTGCTGGAAGGCCAGGCCTCCTGGCCCCACCACCCGGCCCCTGCCCCACCTCGTTAAGCCACGCTACAGCGCAGTTCTGCGGCACCACCGAAGCGCTGCGCTTTGGAGCCCTCGAAACTTGTATCCACTTCTTCCTACCCTCTGCCAGAAACCACGGAGTTTTTTCCTTTCAAGAACACATCTAGGATGCTGCTTGCATTTATCATCTTCTCTTTATTCATGTCAGTAAACATTTATTGACTATTAAGTGTCAAGTACTGTTTAGACTGAATTTACAGAAATCAACATTTTGTGGTAAATACTGAATAACAACATTTACTAAAGTTAAGGTATAGTTCACATCTGAATTTATTAGACCTGAGGTTTTCATTTTAATCTTTTTTGACGTTTTAAATTTCTAACTTATATATTCCTACAGAGCTGAAGAAAACTGCCTCCTTCTGAGGAATTTCAGTAATATTTTCTTCTGGCTAAGGTAACTTCTCAAAAATGCAATGAAATCAGTGGAGCCTGCATTTAGATTTTATTCAGACTAACTTCTAATTATTAGGTCTTTGCACAGTAAATTACAAGTTTATTTTTCATAAAGGCACAAAAGAAGTTCAGGTGATGTGGAAAGCATGCAGGATTCGAGTAAATGATGGCCCTGTCATTTATTAATCACTAACCTCTCTTAGCCTTAAATGGGGGTAATTATAATTGAATACCTCAGAGTTACCGAGCGTAGTTTATTAATAAGGTGCTCTCCTCACTGTTGTTGTTAGGCAGGGGGTGGGACAGTGGAAAGGGTGGACACCAGAGCCAGCAGTCAGTGCTAGTTGCAGCTGGAGGTAGTCATGCTGCCAGCTTCACTTGGCTGCCAGGCTGCGCAGGTCAGAGGTTCCAGTGGTCTTCAAATATGAGAAATGGTTACTACCTACGGCGCCCTAAACTTTCTAAACTTTTAGGAGATTCTGGATCTCTTGTTTCTGATGACCTACTTAAGTCAGTTCTTCTACCCTCTTATTTTTTTAACAGCTTTATTGAGAAAAAATTTATATACTATGCCTTTAACTCATTTAAAGGGTATAATTCAGTGGCGTTGTTTATTTACAGAATTGTGCATCAGTCATCACATTCAGTTTTTGAACATTTTTGTTGTTATCCCAGAAAGAAACTCTGTCACTCTCCAGTCCTCCCATTTCCTGTCCCCACTCCCACCCTCACCCTCACCCCAACCACTAAACTACTTTCCGTCCTTATAGATTTGCCTCTTTTGGGCATTTCATGTATGTAAATGTAATCGTGCAATATGGGGTCGTTGGTGACTAGCTGCTTCTACTTAGCAGATGTTTTCCATGTCCATCCATATTCTCTTCTTCTTATATTAAGCTTCTTAGAGGCAAACCAACCTATAGGAAGAAAAGATGAAGTGACTTTAAATAAAGTTGACTGTGTCTTGACTCACTGTCAGTCACAAATACTGAGAAAAACTCTACAGTTACTATAGCTGCAAACTAAAGAATAGTTTTCCAGTATAAAATGTAGAAAAGATTCAGATCCTGCCTCTTTTCAGCTGTATGTGTGCTTAAATAACATCATGATTGTTGGTCCATCTTTCAATAATGATGATAATGTGCAACTCTGTAGGACTAATGTAATTAGAACTGTTGCAGGAAGTGCATTAGAGCATCCACCTACCACATGGGAGATCCAGGGTTCAAACCCAGGGCCTCGAGGGACGCGGACTTGGCCCAATGGATAGGGCGTCCGTCTACCACTTGGGAGGTCCACCGTTCAAACCCGCGCTCCCTTGACCCGTATGGAGCTGGCCCACGTGCATTGCTCATGAGCGCAAGGCATGCCCTGCCATGCAGGGGTGTCCCCTGCGTAGGGAAGCCCCACGCGCAATGAGTGTGCCCTGTAAGGAGAGCCCCCCAGCACGAAAGAAAGTGCAGCCTGCCCAAGAAGGGCGCCGCCCACACAGAGAGCAGACACAAGATGACTCAACAAAAAGAAACACAGATTCCCAGTGCCGCTGATAAGGATAGAAGTGGGCACAGAAGAACACACAGTGAATGGACACAGAGAGCAGACAACTGGGGGTGAGGGAGAGAAATAAATACAGAATAGATAAATCTTTGAAGGAAAAAAAACCCCAGGGCCTCCTGACCCATGGGGTGAGCTGGCCCACGCACAGTTCTGATGCACGCAAGGAGTGCCGTGCCACGCAGGGGTGTCCTCCATGTAGGGGAGCCCCACGGGCAAGGAGTACGCCCCATAAGGAGAGCTGCCCAGCGTGAAAAAAGTGCAGCCTGCCCAGGGTGGCGCCGTACATACGGAGAGGTGACGCAGCAAAATGATGCAACAAAAAGAGACACAGATTCCTGGTGCCACTGACAAGAATTCAAGCAAATACAGAATACACAGCAAATGGACACGGGGCAGGGAAGGGGAGAGAGATTTTTAAAAAAATAAAACTTTTGCTGGGAGCGGATGTAGTTCAGAGGTTGAGTGCCTGCCTCCCATGAATGTGGTCCCAGGTTCAGTCCCCAGTACTTCCTTAAAAAATTAAAACAAAGCCAAACTGTTGCACCACTGTCATTTTTATTTGCTATTTTCCTCTTTTAACTAAATTTCCTGCTGAGTTTCTTCATTAACTCAGACATTGTATAATGCCTCCATTCTTTCTTATTTGAGCTTAATGAGCTAAATGCTAAGGTTTTTTGTTTTTTGTTTTTTTAATTTTTATTCCCCCCCCCCTTGCGACTTTTGCTTGCTGTCTGCTCTCTTTGTCCATTCACTGCACATTCTTCTGCATTTTTGCTTATCTCCCTTTTTGTTGCATCACCTTGCTGAGTCAGCACTTCATGGCACTTGCAGGGGAGCCTGCACTCACAAGAGGCCCCAGGATGCAAACCCAGGGCCTCCCGTATGGTAGATGGGAGCCCAGTCGATTGAGCCACAGCCACTTCCCTAGGTATTTTATTTTGAGATAATCCGTTGTTGTGTATTAGCGTAAAGGAGTTATTGGAACCAGAGTACAAGAAGTGCAATCTTCAGAGCAAATTTGTGGATGTAGTTTAAAAAAAAAGCCAGCCTTGTGACTTTGAAACCAGTAGCCTTTCTGTGCCTCATTTTCTTCCTTCATAAAGTGGGGAGGTTCGATGGTGATACTTAATTAGTGCTGACAGTCTTAACTCTCTGGTTTTGTGAAGATAATTGGTAAATGATTGCTGATCCCAGACTATTTCCTACATCACATCAAGGAGATTAAGTTGTAATGTCGGATTTCCTTTGCTCTAATTAGTTATCTAATGTGGTGTTTTGACAGAAAGATGATGGTATGTATAGTCTTAGCAAAATCCATGTTTTCTGAACTAGAATTAGGACTCATGGTATGATATGCTACATGGTCTGACAATACAAAATAATTTAAATGGTACTGACCTAGAACATCTGAGTATTAAATAGAATTGGTTTCAGCTGTGAGTGAAGAAAACCCAAAACAAGTGGCTTTAAAAAGACTCAAGTTTATTTCTTACTCATGTAAAAGTTGGCACATCTGGTATAGCATTGTGGCATCAGGGCCTTTTACCATTTACCCTCTTTTCCCTTTTATCCCTCCTCCCTTCTTCAGTGCAAATCCCATTCTTATGGACCAAGATAATAGCATCACATTACAGGAAGCAGGATAAAAAGAGAGATGAAGTAGAAAGTGGAAGGCACCTGCCAGTGCTCTGTTGACATGTCCATGTGCATCCATCACATTGGCTACAAGTGAGACACAGGGCCCTGCATGGCTGCAAGGAAGGCTGGGCAGTGTGGCCGTGTGCCTGGCTGAAAATTCTAGTTACAGTAGAAGAAAGGGAGAACGGATATTGGGGGTGGAGTGGGGTGAACAATCCCTCTGCCACAGTCTAGTTAATGGCAAACAAAAAGCAAAACCAAGGAGCATTTGCCATTGTGTCTGTTCCATAAGAAGGTGTTTCTGGTACCTGATACTGGTTCTCCAAATGGAAATGTTCTCTTTCGGGAGAAAAGCTGACAACTTGATAGGAACATCTCTTAAGAATATGTTCTCTTTTCTGTAGGTGGGTTAGTGCAGGGGATCTTCCAAGAGACATGTTCATGAGTTGATTATTAGGGTTGGTGAACCTTCTCGTAAGTTCAGTTAGTGTGACTTTTCCCACAGCCTGGTAGCCTCTGGGAAAAATGGTCAAGCAAACAATAGCCCAGACTGTTGATGTGCAGTGACCTTTCTGATAAGCCGGACTTTGAAAAGCTGCATCTGAGATGAGCCTCCCATCTTTCATTCCTGATCTTGAAGGGGGAAGAAAAATCACAAACTCTCACGGTTTTTAATATATCCATCTATAAAATAAAATAATATACTTTACCTGATGATAATTAGGAGGGGTCTTGTAAAATGTATTTGCAAAGGAAAGGGCTGCCAGGGCTAATGATTTTGCAAGTCTTAATTCTTTAAAATCCACTTTGTGGACAATTATTCACTATTCTTGAATGACTGTGACCTTTAAAATTTTTTTGAAAATCTGAAATCAGCAGAAACCAAACTCACCTCCAAAATACAGAAATAACACGTTACCTCTGTCCCATTGTCTCAGCTGATTCACTGTCAGCCTGAATCATCGTAGGGTGTGCTTCCTCTATCTTTCTTAGAAGAACAAGGTGGAGATCCCAGTAGACCAAGGGGCCTTTGAGGCAGTAGTTAGGACTATGATATCTAGAAACTTAAGCTGATTATCACCAGTGCTGAAGCACCAGGTAGCCGGCACACCTTGCTGGATTCCTAACTATTTAAGACTGCGGAGGTAGTCATAAGCATGACTTTTCCTTCTTTAAAATTAAGATCCCAAAACAGACTTTTACATTTTACACAGATTGGCCACCTGGAAATTGTTGTTGAAGAAAATGTAGCTAAACTAACACCTGTTTCCCGGAATTCTGAACACTGTCCCAGTCACTTCAGAAAGGTGTTCACTTGTGGCCCCAGCTCGGAGGTGTGGCTCTGAGCCAGAGTGGCCCAGGGAGATGTGGCCTGGGGGGACGTGGCCCAGCCAAGCCTGGCTCAGGACAGTTCCGGCTGACCCCAGGGTGGGCCCTGCCCAGAGGACCAAGGTCTTGGTGAAGGTGAGCGCGCCTGTGTGACAGGCACCCCTCCGACTGGAGGGACACTGCCCGCAGTCCAGCAGAGGCAGGGCTGAGCGCCAGTCTGCCCTGGTGGTCTCTGCCATGGCATGCTCCGTGCAGTGTTTATGACCACAATTTACTCTCATTTCTAAACCATTGGAGACATTGTTTTCTCTCATGTTTAAGGCTGTATGTGACAAGTATCTTCAGCTTCTCACTGGTTGGTTGGTTCTTGTTTTACCAGTCTACAAATGGGTATGATTTACTAAACCTCTGTTTCTGTTTTAGTACGTACAGTTTATGCCTTTGAGTCTTTCTTCCTCAGATATCCTAAACTCCTGTAGGAATTTTTTGATAACTAGGAATTCAGTGAAGTCTTGAATTAATGCGTTCAACCTGGATCCTTCAAGAATAGGAAGTCCCCTCTCTAGGTTATAGAGGACCTTGTGCCACTTCCTGGAGAGTATCTTGGATGGGGTCTGGAGGCTGCGCATCTACCCAGGGTTCAGGATTTGAATTAGGGTCACCCACAGCTCAGGAGCGTTTATGCTACAGTTTAGAAAAGGGGATCCATAAGTAGAGAAAATTTAGTGCTTTCTAATTACTTTTTTACTTGAATTTGTTAAGTTACTCTCTGTAGACTGAACAAATTCGGCTCCTTTAATTTAAAAGCAAATTAAATGACTCTTTCAGGACTGCTCCATTAAACAATTGCATTGATTTCTCTCTGGTACCCCAGTGCTTTTCAGGGAGCTATAACTGATCTATTTTCTGATGGATAGGTGTCTTAAAGACAACAGACCAATTCAAGTTCCCTTTATTTAGAGACTGGACCTATTTTCTGTCTCTTTATTTCAGGATGTTTTCTTAGTTATCACATAGACTCAGCAATTCCCAAAGCAGATTTTCAGTGTTCAGTGCTGTTTCCAGAAATGCCCACAGCATTTTCAGAATGAAATGAACCTTGATTAATTTAAATTTAAAATACATACTTCCTTGTCACAGATAGGAGGATACTAAAGAGACATAACTAAATGTGATATGGGATCCTGGATTAGAGCTTAGAACAGAAAAAAGAACATTGGTGGAAAAACTGGTAAAATTTGAATGAAGTCTGTATTTTAGTTAATAGTATTGCTCCAATGTCAACTTTGTCATTTTACTTGTTATATAAGATGTTAACATTAGAAGAAGCTAAGCAAAAGGTAAATGGGAATTCTCCCAACTTTTCTGAGTCTAAAATTATTTCAAAATGAAAATTAAAAAAATACACTGTTCCAGTGGTTTGGAAGTTATAGCTTTGGCCCTTCTCAAAGCTCCTTGAGGACAAAGAAGCAGGTACACTACCTGCTTGCAGGAGACCCTGCGACCAGCCTGGGCGAGGGCTCATTTGTGTGTCCATTGTGACACTGCCCATCTGGCGTGAGCTAGTAAGGCCCGCAGGAGGGAGCAGGGTCTCCAGGGCAGAGGAAGGAAGTTGGGTTCAGACGGAGGTTTCAGTGCCTCTTACACCACTTAGTGGTTTCAGTTGGGCAATCATCTTGACCTTGCCGAGTCTCTGTTTCTTCACCTGAATATTAGGGAGTAGAATACCCCACCCCACAGGTGATTGTAAGGATTAAATGGGAGTCGTGTGTGAAAGCTAGTCATAAACTCCAAAGCACCATGTAAAATGGTGATTGTGATTAATATCTTAAAGAATTACTTAGAAAAGATTCCCCAGTTTTAGGGATTATACATTAGGCTGTTTCTCCTTAGGTGATTTTTCCTACATTAACTGATTGCTGCATTAAGCTCAGTTTGATCCATAGGTGATATGTTTATATTATAATTGTGCTTGTAATATTTTGAATCTTCTTTCATTAACAGTCAGTTTCAGTCTGAACCAGTATGACCAAAAAAATGGAAAGCATTAACTTGGACATATTATAGTCTTGAATACAGAGATTTTACATGCATATATTTTTATTAAGTTGTCTACCATTTTGCTTGGGAAGTTATGACACTAGGAAAAGAATTTCAGATATGTTAGCTCAAATTTGTCAATTTTCCTGAAATTTAAAGCCAAAGCTGTCAGTGGATTCTGTGGAACAAATTTCCTAAGCAACCTCGAAAGAGATGCGCTATCCCAGCTGCCCGTGCCATGAGACTTAGAGCACTGTGGTTTGTTTCCAAAGATGAATTATTCTATCGCTCACCCAAAACCTAGCACTCCAAGTATTTATTAAGTCGTGCTACCAGCTGGCTTTGAGGAATGATACATCCCTTTTTTACACCCATGGAATCAAAAGTTGATCCTAAGCTCATCTGTTTCAGATGGTTGAATGCTCTAATTCTGCACCTAATGAAGGCTACTATGTGACTTCAACAGGATAGTAATTATTCTCTCTGCTATGCCTACTGTCTACTAATTTAGCTACTTCACTAAAGCAGCCTCGCATTCACCAGTTTCTTTTTCAAAAATCCCAGTATAAAACCAAGATCACAAAAAGGCAAAGAGATAGAAGATTTTTGGTGATTTCAGAGCTGCTTAATTAGTATCCTCAGTGCTGACCTGTGACTAAAGAGAAATACTGAAAAAAAAAAAACTAACTGTTAAGTTGGTAAAATGTATGAGTAAAATCTGTTATCCTCAAGGAATGCGTTTTCCAACTCAGTAGAAAATAGTTAATTAGTAGATATAGATGGAAACTCAGTATGGTAAATGTGTGTGTCTCAAACTACACACAGCCTATTTACTAATGAAACAATCTCATTAGAGTTAGGAATAGGATAAGAATATCCATTAGTATTATTTTTAACATGTTCCAGAGAAACTAAACAACTCAATCAGAAAATAGTTTATACATAATTGTAAAGGAAGAATTAAAATTATCATTAGATTATTACCCTTTTCTAAGTAGATGCTTAGAAATAAACAGCTACAGGATATTTATGAAATATGATCCTTATGGTAATTTTTCATCACCAATTCAACACTATCCTTAGAAAGCCAAGGTTTTCAACCAGTGGTTTCAAATAAGAAATTTGAATTACAGTTACAACAGGAGACCTTTTCTCCTAAAGAATAATTTTTTCCATTTCTATTTACAATTAAAATTATTTTATTCTCAATAAGTAATAGATGCATATATTATAAAATACAAAGAATCATAAACAGGTATCCAGTGAAAAATAAATCTGCTCCCACCCCTGATAATGTCTCACACCATCAATAAAATGTTCAGAGGCAATCACTGGTACCAGTATTTTATGTATTCTTCGAAAGACTTTTTAGGCACATACAGTGCTAGCTTAACCAGTTACATATTTAGGTTACTTCCAGCCTTTTGCTATTACAAGCGAGGCTGCAGTGGAGAGCCTGGTACATATATGTATTTGAGTACAGATACAAGTGCATCTGAAAAATAAATTCCTAAATGTGGAGTTGCTGGGTCAATGGGCAAGTCAATTACAAGTTTGCTAAGTTGCTGTCATGGAGGTTGACAATTTTAAACTGACAGTTTCACTAATAACGAGAGTGTGATCTTTCATGAAGCAAAAAGTTTTGTTTTTACCTAGTTGAATTTACCTATTTCTTTGACTTTTCCCACTTTAAGATAATATATTTAATTCTTTGATGTTTTATTTTAATGCTTTTATAATTTCTTTTTTTCATATTTAAATCTAGGGTATATTTTGGTGCAAGGAAGAAGGCTATCTTAATTTTTTTCCCCTGTTGACTACCCAATTATCCTACTATCATTACTGAAAATCCCATCGACAGCAAGTGTCAGCTTTATGACATATTAGATTCCTGTATCAATTTAGACTCTTCTACTCTCTTACATCCATGAGAATAGGCTAAGCTATAGCTGTGACAATTAACAACCTCAGAGTCTTGATGGCATATCTTATCAAGAGCTTTTCTTTCTTTGGGGACTTGGCCCTTACAGGTAGCCTGCGGGCTCTTCTGTTCTGTGTCTCGTCTCTTGGGAACTTAGACTGTTGGAGCTGCCACCACCTTGAACATGGCCAGTTGGACTGCGAGGGAAAGAGGGACCTGGAGGGTCTCACACCATCAGTAGAATGTTCAGCCTGGACGTGACCCACATCCCTTCACAGCTCACTGACAAGTACTAGTCTGGCGGTCCCACCTGCTCCCCAGAGGCCAGGAAGTGCAGTCAGGCTTGTGCCCAGAAGATGGAAGGCTGAGCCTGTTGGCGACCGGCAGCGACGACTAGCCACCGATCTCCATTCTGTAGTGTTCATCCGTCGGTTCATGTCTCAGTGCCCCAGGGGGTTCTATTTTGGAATATTTTTGGCTGTTCTCTTGTTTTCATTTTTCCTATTAAATTAGGATTAGCTTTTCCAATCTACTTTCCTCCCTCCCCCCAAAAAGGCACTCCCTGTTGGTATTTTTTATTGTGTCTGCATTAAATTTATAGATTTAAGGAAAATTGGCATCTTTATAGTATTGAGACGTCACGACCAAGTAGAGGTAGCTTTTCAGTTATTCATACTTACTTTTGTATCTTTCATATCATTTTCATAATATAGACTGTGTATTATTCTTTTTTCATTTAAATGGGATTTTTTATTTTACTGTCATTGCAAATGATAATTTTAATTCTTCCTTTACAATCAAAGTAGTTTCCTTTATTTTTTATTTTTTTAAAGATTTATTTCTCTCTCTCTCACACACACACATACCTTTTGCGCTCATTGTCTGCTCTCTCTGTCTGCTCATCTTCTCTTTAGGGGCACCAGGAACTGAACCGGGGACCTCCCATGTGGGAGAGTGGCACTTAATCACTTGAGCCACATCCACTTCCTGCTTTGTTGTCCTTCTCATTGTTTCCTCTTTGTGTCTCCTTGTTGTGTCAGCTCTCTGCGCCAGCCTGTCGCACCTGCTCGCTGTCTTCCTCATCTTCTCCAGGAGGCACCAGACCCGAACCTGGGACCTCCCATATGATAGGCGAGAGCTCAGTTGCTTGAGCCACATCTGCTTCCCTTAGTTTCCTTTAAAGAACTGAAATGACATACCCATTTCCCAAATATCTATTAATCAAAAGATTTCTTTAAAAATTTCATACTGGGGAAGCAGATGTGGCTCGAGTGATAGAGCTTCCGCCTACCATATGGGAGGACCTGGGTTTGATCCCTGGGGCCCTCCTGGTGAAAAAAGAAGAGAAAGCGTGCCTGCACAAGTGTCTTTGTGGTGAGCCAGTGCCCACGTGAATGAGTCATGCAGCAAGATGATGAAGCATCAGAGAGACAAGGGAAGTGGATTTGGCCCAAACGGATAGGGCATCCGCCTATCACATGGGAAGTCCAAGGTTCAAACCCAGGGCCTCCTGACCTGTGTGGTGAGCTGGCCCACATGCAATGCTGATGCGCACAAGGAGTGCCCTGCCACACAGGGGTGTCCCCCCGTGTAAGGGAGCCCCACGTGCAAGGAGTGCGCCCCGTAAGGAGAGCCGCCCAGCGTGAAAGAAAGTGCAGCCTGCCCAGGAATGGCACACACAGAGAGCTGACACAGCAAGATGATGCAATGAAAAGAGACACAGATTCTGGGTGCCACTGACAAGAATGCAAGTGGACCCAGAAGAACACACAGCCAATGGACACAGAGAGCAGACAGCTGGGGGATGGCAGGGAAGGGGAGAGATATGAATTTTAAAAATTTAAAAAAAGAAAAGCTCCAACATCAAAACTCCAACTCTGCCTTTAAAAAAAAAAAAAAGACAAGCGGAGAGTCAAGGTGAAGCACAGCAGACCGGGAATTGAAGTGGCACAATTAACAGGGAACCTCTCTCCCCATCAGAGGTCTCTAGCATCGAATCCCAGGGAATCCTAGAGGAGAGAAAATGAGAAGAGAAGACAACAGAGACAGCAAAAACAGCAGGGCAGGAGGAGGGGAAGGGGGAAAATAAATACATTTTTTTAAAATTTCATACTGAAGATTTTTCTTTTCATGATCTGTCTTTATATTAACCTCAGTCACATTACAGCAACAATAAGCACTATTTACTCTAGCAACTGGAAGCACTTAGCAAATTTTTAAGAGCTGTGTTTGTGTTCTTTTCTGCAGTTGGCTTTTATGCCCACCCCTACGAGAACCAGGAGACGATGGCCATTAATGTCAAGTGAGATCTGACTCTGAGGAGGAAGACTCGTTCACAGCCATTCGCCAAACTTCAAAAATGCCGAGACTCCAGCAGCTGCAGGTAGAGTGGTTCCGCGTGACGTAGACATTGCTCTTCTGTTGCATTTGGATTTCCTTCTTGTGAGGAAAAACATGTTTTGTTGAGGGAAAGGATCAGCTTTTCTTGAAAGTTAAGCAGATATTGTATTGCATGTAGAGTTTATGTCATATTGAGGATTGGAACTGCCCCTTGCTTTGTGTTTTTTCATGGCCTTTTTGTAATTATGAGGTGAAGTGCAACTTGAGATTGTTTTCCTCCTCTGTAATTTGCTTTCCATTTCATCCTCCTCCTCTCTCAGCAGTAGTCTGTGCTCTTGTTCCTGCACCCACCCTCTTTTAAGTTCTCCTTCCCTTAGTTATTTGCAAGACTGAATTAAATAATTAGAAGGCAATAGTTAAATGCTAGTAAGCAGACTCTCTGTAAGATTATAATACACGCAAGGTCATACCTGGGATAGAAAGGGTCAGAAGGGATGTGAAACATCCAGTTTGAATTCCTCACCATCCAAAGTGAAGTCTCAAAAAGAATCAATGGAATTATTTAAATTGAAAATGAAGACCTCACCAGTTCACAGAAATAGGGGGGAAAAAGGCTTTATGAACTTACACAGAGAATAATTACTAGAAATATGGCGAAGTCAAAATAGACCCACCAAAATAAAAAAACATCTGAAATAAAAAATGGTCATGAATACAAACTTCATTTATGGCAAACAGATTAAAATTAGCCCTGTCAGCTTGATTCTAAACTTTGGCAACACTAGCAAAGAGGAAAACTGTGCACAAACCCAGAGAAAACAATGGTAACTGAATAAATGGGAAAAAAGCCCAAACTGCAAAAGAAATGGAATTGTCAATAATGAAGCTGGAAAGGATAAAAGTCACAAAGACTATTAAAAGTAACTGGTTAGAATTTAAAAACAGCAACAACAAACCTGAAGCATTGTGATAAAAGGTATTTAAAAATGTACGGTATCCTTTAAGGAAAAAAATGGAATCACACTAATGGGAAGTCAGCAAAATTAACACTCACGGAAAGCTCAACATGAAAATATAGGTGGGACAGACAAATAGGTTATAACAATTCCAGTAGGCCTAGTGATGTGCTCTTGCAATTCTCTGAATAATGGTGTGAGGGGAGTGAGGTCAGTGATTACAAATAAGAGGAAGCCTCAGTAAAGGAAAAATTGAAGAAATTACTGTAAAGAAAAGTAAACCTTTGCCTACAGATTTTCAGGGTTTATGGAGTACTTCTTTCTAAGAGTTGGCACTTAGAGACAGTATGACCTGATCCCTACTTATCAGTTTCTCAAAGCTGGCAAGAAGGAAGAACTGTTGTTTGGAGAATAAAAGATAGGCATTGCCTCAGACCTTGCAGCACGAATGATGAGAAGATGCACTTAGAGATGCGTTTACAGGACACTGGCCAATTATCTTGCCTCGCTTGTCTGCCTTTTGAAGTTAAAAGACTTTCAAACGTTCATATCTTAGAAGATACCAATAGCCAACTACCAGAGAAGATTATAAAAAACTGGGAATGCAGAGAAGACTTTTGGCTTATTTATTTATTTGTTTGTTTTTAATTTTTTAGGAGGTACTGGGTACAGGCTGTTGAACCCCAGACCTCATCCATGCAAAGCAGGCACTCAACCACTGAGCTACTCCCACTCGAGAGGAACCCTTCTGAAACATAAGCAGCAGGCTGCGGCACTTGGGAGGGTGCAAGGTGGTGATACCGTCAGCAGTGCAGCGTGGCTGCTCAGGCACAACACCTCCTAGCACAGGTCTCCACCGGAGGTGCTGCTTTCTTGGCTCTGGGCCTCCACGCAAAAAATACAGAAATGAAACCCTGCCTCTTTTTCAGGATGACGAAGTCCTAACTGAAGCTGCCCAGACCGCCAACTTAGAGATTTATGATAAGAAATAGAATTCTCAGGTGAACTTGAATTTGAGTAAAACTTTCTCATTCTTTCTCTTAGGCTAGTCACATGGAGAGAGCAAAATTTAAGTCATTGTAAACTCTGGTGAATTTAGAGCTACAGTAAAGGAATGTAAGTGGTCCTAAGTGTTTCTCCACTCAAGTTGAGGTAATTTTCCCTGGGATAAGGATGCTTTTCAAGTGCTTGATGTTCACTCCTCACTGGCTCTGGAAGGAAACATATGCTTAATTACATATACATAATCTATACTTCCAGAGAAATGGATTTCTAATAATATTGATCGAATACATCACTGATATTTTTGTGCTTAGAATATTATACTTTGGAATAATATATTCTCAACATTCAAAAGTCAAGATACAGAAGGATCTATAAAGTGAAAAGATTGTCCTCCCTGGGTTCCTTGTCCCACACCAAGAGCAGTTCTTGTGGTCGGTTTCTTGGGTGTCCTTCCAGGAATAGTAATGCGTATCCAAGCAAGTTCCTATAGTCTTTGCTTATACAGTCTACCCAGTCCACCTAGTCATAGATGGGTTTGCAGTTTCATTGGCCTCTGCTCGGTGGAGAGGAGTCACCTGGGGGCTGCGCCTCAGAAGCGCTGCATCTACCCTGACTGTTAATTCGTACATAAAACCTGCTGAACCTCTGAGAGAGTGGTCTTTTCTGCAGTTGGTTTCTAAACTCTAGCTGAAGAAACAGGGATGAATCATAGTTCCTCTTATTTTTAATTTCTTGAGAGCACCTGTGGATATGCTAGAAACAAAAAGAGTGCATCTTCTAACACATGGTGTGCTTTTACCTCTCCATCTGGCAGGGTCCTGAGCAACAACTCGCCAATTACTTGTCGTCAGAAAGATGCACTAGAGATCAGCTAATCTGAAACAGAAGTCACTCTATTTGATTATAGGTAGTTTTAATAATTATTTTAGGTGATATGTGTAAATAAAAAGCCCATATAGAAAGTCACTTTTTTCAGCTACCTTACTGTATATTTTTTCAACTATTTTTTCTTGGAGTGTTCACTGCTTAGAACTGGGTGTTGTGTGGCTGCTTTATTAAGATTTATTTCTATGTCAGGCAATTAGTTACACCTTCCCTAAAAAAATTTTTCCAGGTCAGACTGCAAAATAAATATAGAAAAAGCAGTTGCTTTTCTCTGTGCCAGGAATAACCAGTTTAGAAAATATAATAGAAAAAAGATCCATTCATAATTGTAATAAAAATATATTAATATATCGTATCTAGAAATAAACTGAAGAAAAGTAAAAAACCTATTTGAATAAAGCTATACAAATCTACTGGAAAACATAAAATATGACTAGAATAAATGACACATATCATATGCCTGGATATAAACACCCATTCTCCCTCGAGAGCTATAAATTTATATTTTCAGGAATATCCTAACAGGATTTTTTTTTTAAAACTTGTTTATCTGAGAAAAATATTATGTAAGGATAACCAGGAAATTATTAAAAAAGGGTAATGATAGAAATGTATGAATTATAGGTATGCTAAAGTTATAGTAAAACAAAACATTGAGGTGGCTCTCTCTGCCTAGAGGAGCCTGCACCAAATCTTGGTGTGTATTTCTGTCGTCCTCTCCTATTTCTCAGCAATCTCTATTCTTTTTCCCCATTTCTCAATAAATAATTTTTACTGGCCTAAAAGAAGAAAATTGAGGTGATACAGTACCTGACAGGAAGCGGGCACCAACCCCAGAATCCAGAAGCAGAATGCATTTCCCCGTTTTCAGCATGTGGAGTCCCAGATGTGGACGTGTAAGAAAGGACTCTGTGCAAAGGGAGCATTTTCAAGACGGGAGGAATTTTGTAAATGCTATTGGAACAAATGACTTACCATTTGGAAGAACAGTTTTAGGTCTTTTTCCATGCCATAAGTTCAAGGTGAATTAAACATTTAAATGTAAGAAGCAAAACCATATTTAGTATTAAAAGATACTGCTATAATCTGGTGTGAGGAAACCAGAGGTAGAAATTGTAAAGCAAAGGCACAGACTTAATGTCCACAGGGGCCAGACAAGAAATTAGTTAGTAGGATGCACTGGGTAGATGACAAAGTCATGTAGCCCCAGATTTTGTCTGTCTGTTTTCACTAGAAGTGGAAGTATTTCTCTACTCTGAATAAACAACAACATAAGCACAACAGTCCGCTTTCGGTTCAGGGTAGGGAGTGGTAGAAATTGTGGCAGACGGGCAAGTTGACCGGGCCCAGGGCGCACTCCCACGTGGCCTGCCACCACCCATCCGCAGCCAGCTCTTCTGACCTTTCCCAAGGAAAGCTGGAAATTGCAGGTTGTACAATAAGCCTCCCCGATTTAAACTATCTCAATTGTTAAAAGTCCAGGCCACATTCAGCACATCAGCCTCCAATTTGTGAATGCCACTGTATAGTTTTGGTTTTATTTTCAGGATTATGCCTGAAAATAAATAAATTTGCATGTTTTCCATCATTTTCCATGCAGTGGATCTGGTTATTAAGAAGAGTTAGCTGTGCTAGTTTAGTGAGCGTCACCTCTATTGCAATCAGCATCTGGGGAATTTTTGTGTGTATTTTCAGGTTTTCTAATTGTGCCAGTTTCAGTTATTTATAGTCCTATAAAAATCATCCATTAATCTGGGCTTTAAAATTAATCTATGAGTTCTCTTATGAATTTTTAAAAATCTGCTTATCAATAGTTGTCATACTTTTTTATTCTTTTTTTTTTTTAAGATTTATTTATTTATTTATTTATTTCTCTCCCCTCCCACCCTGGTTGTCTGTTCTCTGTGTCTGTTTGCTGCGTCTTCTTTGTCCGCTTCTGTTGTCATCAGCGGCGTGGGAATCTGTGTGTTTCTTTTCGTTGCGTCATCTTGTTGTGTCAGCTCTCTGTGTGTGCGGCACCATTCCTGGGCAGGCTACACTTTCTTTTGCGCTGGGCAGTTCTCCTTACAGGGTGCACTCCTTGCTCATGGGGCTCCCCTATGCGGGGGACACCCCTGCGTGGGGGACACCCCTGTGTGGCTCGGCACTCCTTGCACGCATCAGCACTGAGCATGGGCCAGCTCCACACGGGTCAAGGAGGCCCGGGGTTTGAACCGTGGACCTCCCATGTGGTAGACGGACACCCTAACCACTGGGCCAAGTCCACCACCTCTTATTCTTAATATTTGGTTGATTTCATTTCCCCTCTGGGTATTGTTTGTTTCTTTTAACATGTTTATTTTTCTTTCGACCTTTATTTATTTTTTCTGACTTAATTTTGTTGGGTTTATTGTTTTTTCAAGAGTCAAAATTTGAATTCTTTTGTTCATTTATATTTATTATTCTTTTATACATTAATAAGTATTGAAGCTAATGAATTTTCCTCTCTCAGTACAATATGATTAATTGTTAAATAGTCTATTTTGATTACCTCTTAGATACAAGTCATTTCAAAGATTATTTTTGGAATTTCCAAGTAGTTTTCTTTTGTTTATCTTTTTATTGTTGTGTTAGTATTATTGCAGTGTGGTTACAATGTGGCCTATCAAATTTTAGCTCTTCAATACTTGCCTTATGGCCTAATAAGCAATCAGTTTGTCTAAATGTAGATGTTCCAGATTCATTTGAAAAGAACGTTTTCACTGTAAGATAAAAAGTTCTAAATATGTATTTATTAAGTGAAATCTGTTTATGGTATTATTAGTATCCCTCCTCTTTTTTTGGACTACTGATCTATTGAATTCTGACAAGTAAATTAGACTCCCACCATGATTATGTTTTTATAAAATTACATTTGCTTCTTCTTTGTTTTTTTTAATTTTTTTGTTTTTTTCTTTTTTTTTAAGATTTCTTTATTTCTCTCCCCTCCCCCCACCCCAGTTGTCTGTTCTCTGTGTCTATTTGCTGCGTCTTCTTTGTCCGCTTCTGTTGTTGTCAGCGGCACGGGAATCTGTGTCTCTTTTTTGTTGCATCATCTTGTTGCATCAGCTCTCCGTGCGTGTGGCGCCATTCCTGGGCAGGCTGCACTTTCTTTCATGCTGGGCGGCTCTCCTTATGGGACGCACTCCTTGTGCGTGGGGCTCCCCTACGTGGAGGACACCCCTGCGTGGCAGGGCACTCCTTGCACGCATCAGCACTGCGCATGGGCCAGCTGCACACGGGTCAAGGAGGCCTGGACTTTGAACCGTGGACCTCCCATGTGGTAGATGATGCCCTAACCACTGGGCCAAGTGTGCTTCCACGTTTACTTCTTAATTTTGATATGTTAATTAAAAGTTCAGGTCTGGTATATCTTCTTTGGCAATTACTTATTTTATCACCGTAAGATATTGTTTCAGATAACTTTTCTTGCCTTGATTTCTACATTTTTTTAAAAAAAAATTGGCACTCCTGCTTCTTCTCTAATGATATTTGCCAGCTGTATATTTGCATTTTCTTATCACTACTCCCACTCAAACATTTGTTTAGAATCATTTTAAGTGTTTTGTTTTTTAATAAAGAGCATATAGCTGGATATTGCTTTTGTGTAGTGTTAACATCTCTTTAATAGGGGGATTTAAATATTCATTTTTCTCATAATTAATTTTTTATCTTGTACCTACCACTTTATATCTCCTTCATTTGATTTATGATTTCTTTTTCTTTATATATTTTGCTGAATTGATCTAGTTTTCTTTGTTTCTTTTCCCCACTGCTAGTAATGAAAGCTAAACAGTCCATGTGTGGCTCCCTGAATTTTTAGCACACTTTTTTTTTTTTAAGATTTATTTTATTTCTCTCTCCTTCCCCCCCACTCCTGTTGTCTGCCCTCTTTGTCCATTCACTGTGTGTTCTCTCTGTCCGTTTGCATTCTTGTCAGTGGCACCAGGAATCTGTGTCTCTTTTCGTTGTGTCATCTTGCTGCATCAGCTCTCTGTGTGTGGGGCGCCACTCCTGGGCAGGCTGTGCTCTTTTCACGCAGAGCACACTCCTTGCGCATGGAGCTCCCTTATGCAGGGGACACCCCTGCGTGGCACAGCACTCCTTGTGTGCATCAGTACTGTGCGTGGGCCAGCTCCACACGGGTCAAGGAGGCCCAGTGTTTGAACCTTGGACCTCCCATATGATAGGCGAACCCTCTATCAGTTGAGCCAAGTCCACTTCCCTTTAGCACACATTTGAACTTACATATTCTAACAATTTTGTTAAATAGCATAGCCTTTCAAAATGAAACTGTTAGCATAATTTAACTTGTTTCCTTCTCCCCATTCCCATCTTTCATGCTTCCCTGAAATAATCCAAAGCCTTAATCTGGGTTATTACAGGAGTTTTAATTAGTGGAATGACTATGCCTATTAATACAGAATGAAAGAAAAGTATACTTGAATGTCTGAAACTATCTGTTTGTCATAAACAGATGAAGAATTCTTTGGCCACATTTAGAGTTCTAGCATCACAAATCTGTTCCCTCAGGCCTGATAGATGTTGCTGCATTGTCTTTTTTTGTTTGTTTGTTTAATCTTTTATTTTGAGACAGTTATAAATTCTCATGCAGTGTTAAGAAATAATACAGAAGGATCTCATGGGCCCTTTACTTAGTTTCCCCTAATGGTAACACCTTGCAGAACTATAATACGTTATCACAACCAGGATATTGATATGGATATAGTCAAGACTCATAAATCTCCATCACCATAAGGATCCCTCATATTGCCCACCCAGCCATCTCCTAAACGCTGGCAACCCTAATCTGATAACCGTTTTTATAATTTTGTCACTTGGAGCAACAGACATACTCTGTAAGCATAGTCATACAGCATGTAACCTCTTGGTATCAGCTTTTTCACTCAGCCTAATTCCCTGGACAGTCATCTGGGTTGTTGCACGTATCAGTAGTTTGTTCCTCTTTATCATTCAGAAGTATTCCAGGGTGTGGATGCACCACAGAATTTTAACCATCTACCCCCTGAAGGACATCTGGGTTGTTTAGTTTTTAGCTATTATGAATGAAGGTACTATGAACATTTTTAAAGCAGTTTTATGGAGATACATTCACATACCATACAATCTATCCAACATTCACATACATTTGATCAGTTTCAAAGGAAACAATCTTATATGTGCAATATTGCCCTATTCATATTTTACATGAGGTTCTACTATGCTATACAGTCCTGAGTTACATTTTTTAGCTTTCCTTCTAGTAATACATGACATTAGACTTTCCCTTTCAACCACTGTCATACCCACATAATAGCTCTGCTAGTTACAAACACTATAATGTGCTTTCACCTTTACTAATCATTTCCAGATTTAACAAACAACCTTTTTACCACTTCTGCACAGGTTTAACCCTCAGCTTTCCCTTCTCTAGCCTCATTCTATTTAATGGTGACCTATATTCTACTTATTAATTCTGTGAGTTATCCAGTATTTTAGTTCAGATTAGCATAAGCATAAAGTATTTGTCCTTTTGTGTCTAGCTTGCTTCAGTCAGTGTCCTCCCAGTTCATCATTGTTATATGCTTCACGACTTCATTTCTTTCTACTGCTGCATAATATTCCATTGTGTGTATACACCACAGTTTGTTTATCCATTCATTGGCTTACAGGCATCTGGGTTGTTTGCATCTTTCAGCAATAGTGAATAACGCTGCTGTGAACACAGGTATGCACATGTCTTCATGTCATGGCTCTCAGTTCTTCTGGGTATATACCTAGTAATGGTATTGCAAGGTTACATGGTTGATCTATATTGAACTTCCTTAGTAGCTGCCAAACAGTCCTCCACAGTGGCTGTACCATTCTGCATTCCCACCACAGTGAGTACGTGTTCCTATCTCTCCACATCCTCTCCAACACTTGTAGTTTTCCAACTTTTTAATATTGGCCATTCTGATAGGTGTGAAATATCTCACTGTAGCTTTGATTTGCATTTCCCTGATCACTAGTGATGTTGAACATTTTTTTCTTGTGTTTTTTCACCATTTCTATTTCTTCTTTGGATAAATGTCTATTTAAGGTTTGTGGTTTTTTTTAAGATTTATTTATTTATTTGTGAGCCCCCTCCCGCCCTCCCCCCCCCCCCATTGTTTGCACTTGCTCTATCTATTCATCTTCCTTGTTTCTTTAGGAGGCACTGGGAACTGAACCCAGGACCTCCAGATATGGGAGGGAGACGCCTAACCACTTAAGCCACTTCCACTCCCTGCTTTGTTATGTCCCTCACTGTGTTTTTTTCTTCTTGTGTCTCTCGTTGTGTCATCTTGTTGCATCAGCTTGCTGTGCCTGCCCGTTGCACCAGCTCACTGTCTTCTTCAGGAGGCATTGGGAATCGAACCACAGCCACCCACGTGGTAGGAAGAAGCCCAGTCGCTTGAGCCACATCCGCTTCCCTATTTAAAACTTCTGCCCATTTTTTATCAGATCAGTTGTCTTTTTATTGCTGAGTTGTAAAATCCTTTTATATATCATGAATAGTAAACCCTTATTGGACATGTGATTTCCAAAAATTTTCTCCCATTGAGTTGGCTGCCTTTTCACCCTTTTGACAAAGCTCTGTGAGGTGCAAAAGTGTTTAAAATTGAATAACAGTGGTGACAGTGAGTATCCTTGTCTTGTTCCTATTTGTCTATTTTTTCTTTCATTGTTCGTGCTTTGGGTGTAAGGTCCAAGAAACCATCACCTGCCACAAGATCTTGAAGATGTTTCCCTACATATTCTTGTAGTAGTTTTATGGCCATGGCTTTTATGTTTAGGTATGTGGTCCATTTTGAAGTAATTCTTGTGTAGTGAGCGAGATAGGAATTCTCTTTCATTCTTTTGGTTATGTCTGTCTAGTTCTCCCAGCCCCATTTGTTGAAGAGACTGTTTTGTCCCGTTAACATGAACTTCATAGATTTGTCAAAATCCAGTTGGCCATAGAGGTAAGGGTTTATTCTGGACTCTCAGTTCTGTTCCACTGATCGATACGTCTGTCTTTATGCTGCTACCATACTGTTTTGACCACTCTAGCTTTGTAATATGTTTCAAGGTCAGACAGTGAAAATCCTCCTACATTGCTCTTTTTTTTAGAATGCTTTAGGCTATTTAGATGCAGTTTCCCTTCCAAATAAATTTGGTAATTGCCTTTTCTATTTCTGTAAAGTAGGCTATTGGAATTTTGATTGGTGTGCCTTGAATCTATAAATCAGTTTGGCTGGAACTGACATCTTCACGATAGTCAGTCTTCCGATCCGTGAACATGGAATGTCTATCCATTTGTTTAGGTCGTCTTTAATTTCTTTTAGCATTGCTTTGTAATGTTCTGAGTATAGATCCTGTACACCTTTGGTTAAAAAGATTCCTAGGTATTTGATGAGTCTTTTTGTTGCTAGAGTAAATGGAATTTTTTTTCCTGATTTCCTCCTCAGATTGTGCAATACTAGTATACAGAAACATTAATGATTATTGTGTATTGATCTTGTATCCTGCCACTTTGCCGAACTCATTTATTATTAGCTCAAGTAACTTTGTCATAGATACCAGAATTTTCCAAATACAGGATCATGTCATCTGCAAATAGTGAGAGTTTTGCTTCCTCTTTTCCTATTCAGATGCTCTTTTTTTTTTTTTCTTGTTTAATTGCTCTAGCTAGAACAGTGGTGACAGTGGACATGCTTGTCTTGTTCCTGATCTTTTCATCCTTTCCCCATTGATTATGATGTTGGCTATGAATTTTTCATATTAAGGAATTTTCCTCCTATTCATATCTTTTGATACGTTTTTACCAAGAAAGGATACTGGATTTTGTCAAATGCCTTTTCTACTTTTCTACATCGATTGAGATGATCATGTGGTTTTTTCCTTCAATTCGTTAATGTGATATATTACATTAATTGATTTTCTTATGTGGAACCAGCCTTGCATACCAGGAATAAATCTCACTTGGTCGTGATGTATATGTCTTTCAATATGCTGTTGGGCTCAATTTGCAAATATTTTGTTGAGAATTTTTACATCTATGTTAATTAGAGAGCTTGGTCTGTAATTTTCTTTTCCTGTAGTCTTTATCTGGCTTTGGTATTAGGGTGATGTTGGCTTCATAAAATGTATTGGGTAATATTCCCTCCTCTTCAATTTTTTTGTAAGAGTTTAAACAGGATTGGTGTTATTTCTTTTCAAAATGCTTCATAGAATTGACCAGTGAAACCATCTGGTTCTGGAATTTTCTTTCTTGGGAGATTTTTAATGATGGATTCAATCATTTTAAATGTGATTGGTTTGTTAAGTTCTCGTATTTCTTGTAGTATCAGTGTAGGTTGTTTGTTCATTTCTAGAAATTTGTCCATTTCATCTAGGATTTCTAGACTGTTGGCATACAGTTTCTCATAATACCTCTTATGATCCTTTTTTCATTTCTGTGGGGTCAGTCGTAACTCCCCCCCCCCTTCATTCCAATTGTATTTATTTGCATCTTCTCTTACTTTTTCTTTGTTAGTCTGACTAGGGCTTTGTAAGTTTTTTTTTTTTTTTTTTTTTTTTAAAGATTTATTTATTTATTTAATTTCCCCCCCTCCCCTGGTTGTCTGTTCTTGGTGTCTGTTTGCTGCGTCTTGTTTCTTTGTCCGCTTCTGTTGTCGTCAGCGGTACGGGAAGTGTGGGCGGCGCCATTCCTGGGCAGGCTGCTCTCTCTTTTCACGCTGGGCGGCTTTCCTCACGGGGCGCACTCCTTGCGCGTGGGGCTCCCCTACGCAGGGGACACCCTTGCGTGGCACGGCACTCCTTGCGTGCATCAGCACTGCGCATGGCCAGCTCCACACGGGTCAAGGAGGCCCGGGGTTTGAACCGCGGACCTCCCATATGGTAGACGGACGCCCTAACCACTGGGCCAAAGTCCGCTTCCCTGTAAGTTTAATTGATCTTCTCAAAGAACCAGCTTTTGGTTTTCTTGATTTTTTCTATTTTCTGTTCTCAATTTCATTTATTTCTGCTCTTATTTTTATTATTTCTTTCCTTCTGCTTGCTTTGCGATTGTTTTGCTGTTCTTTTTCTAGTTTCTCTAGTTCAGTTAAATCTTTGATTGTAGCTCTTTCTTCTTTTTTCATACAGGCATTTAGGGCTATAAATTTCCCTTTCAAGGCTGCCTTCGTTGCATCCCTTAAGTATTGTTAAGTTGTGATCTCGTTTTCATTTGTCTCAATATATTTCCTAATTTCACTTGCAGTTTCTTCTTTGACCCACTGATTATTTAAGAGTATGTTGTTTAGACTCCACACATTTGCAGATTTACCTCTTCACTATCTATTATTGATTTCCAGCTTCATTCCATTATGAGCTGAGAAGGTGCTTTGTATAATTTCAGTCTTTTTATATTTATTAAGAGCTGCATTGTTCCCAAACATATGATCTATCCTGGAGAAAGATCTGTGGGTACTTGAAAAGAATGTATAATCCACTGAGTTTGAATGCAGCATTCTATATATGTTTGTTAGGTCTAACTCACTTATCACATTTGTTCAAGTTCTCTGTTTCTGGGAACAGATTTGGCTCAATGGATAGAGCATCCGCCTACCTTGTGGGAGGTCCAAGAATCAAACCCAGGGCCTCCTGACCCATCTGGTGAAGCTGGCCCACGTACAGTGCTGATGTGCTCAAGGAGTGCCCTGCCACGCAGGGGTTTCCCCCGTGTAGGGGAGCCCAAGCACAAGGAGTGCGCCCCGTAAGGAGAGCCGCCCAGTGTGAAAGAAAGTGCAGCCTGCCCAGGAATGGCGCCACACACTCGGAGAGCTGACACAGCAAGATGATGCAACAAAAAGAGATACAGATTCCTGGTGCTGCTGACAAGAATACAAGCAGACACAGAAGAACACACACAGCGAATGGACACAGAGAGCAGAGAGCAGGGGGGAAGAGGAGAGAAATAAATAAAAATAAATAAATCTTTTTTAAAAAGAAAAAGTTATGCTAAGTGAAATAAGCCAGACACCAAAAGGTCACATATGGTGTAATTCCACATATAAAAAGTATCCAGAATAGGTAAATAAAGCCATTGAAACAAAACACAGATTGGTGGTTGCGAGAGGCTGTGGCTAGGGAGAGGGGCAATGAGGAGTAACTTCCTGTGGTGCACAGGGTTTTAGTTTACAGTGATGCAAATGTTTAGAACTAGATAGAGGTGGTGCTTGTGTAATATTACAAATGCACTAAATGCTACTGAATAGTTCACTTTAAAGTAGTTAATTTTATGCTATCTGTATTTCATCTTAATTTTATAAAGACTATACTCTTACAAAGCAGTCTATACTCTTAAAAAGCTGCATATTGAATTTTTGAAAATTACATTCAAAGGCATCACTTTTGCAGTAATCATTTCCTTCATTTTCATAAATTTGCTTTTTAATAAATTATTTTTATTTATTTATTTTTTTAAAGATTTATTTATTTATTTAATGTCCCCCCCCTCCCCTGGTTGTCTGTTCTCTGTGTCTATTTGCTGCGTCTTGTTTCTTTGTCCGCTTCTGTTGTCGTCAGCGGCACAGGAAGTGTGGGCGGCGCCATTCCTGGGCAGGCTGCTCTTTCTTTTTCACGCTGGGCGGCTTTCCTCACGGGCGCACTCCTTGCGCGTGGGGCTCCCCCACGCGGGGGACACCCTTGCGTGGCAGGGCACTCCTTGCGCGCATCAGCGCTGCGCATGGCCAGCTCCACACGGGTCAGGGAGGCCCGGGGTTTGAACCGCGGACCTCCCATGTGGTAGACGGACGCCCTAACCACTGGGCCAAAGTCCGTTTCCCATTAATAAATTATTAAATCATTGTTGCTTTTGAAAAATAGGATACAGCTAAAACAGTGGTTGAAGGGACATTTATAGCTGTAAATATATATATATTTAAAAAGAATAAATATTTCAGATCAATGTATTCGTCTGCCAAAGGGGTGCCAATGCAAAGCACCAGAAATCTATTGGCTTTTATAAAGGATATTTATTTGGAGTAAAAGCTTACAGTTCCAAGACAATAAACAGTCCAACTCAAGGCACCGTAAGAGAGGTGCCCTCTCACCAAAGTCAGCTGCCACATGTTGAAGCAAGATGGCGGGTGATCTCTGCCTGGCCTTCTTCTTCCTCCTGAACTCGTGGGCCCAGCCTCTTGAGGCTTTGTACTCTAGTGTCCTGCACTCCCCTCTTTCAGCTTAGGGCTCATTTCTTTCCACGCCTTCTGTGTCAGTTTCAGCTCTTCTGCTCTGTTTGCTCAAGCCTTCTCCTTTTCGTTACATGGCAGAATCAGAAATGACAGAGCTCTCTCTTCCTGTGTGTCTGTCTGTGTGAATTTATATGAATTTATATCAGGCCCAGCAAGGGGGCAGGGATTCAACTTGAGTCATGCCCACTGGTGTAGTCAAATCAAAAAGCCCTAAATCAAAGACACCTCAGCTGAATTAAGTGCAATCAAAGAGTATCACATCCAGAGGAATAGATTAGTTTACAAACATAATCTTTCTCCTTTTGGGTTTCATAAAATAATCTCAAACCACCACAGATGAATAACCTAAACTTCTACCATTAGAAACTAGAAAAACAAAAGCATGCAAAACCCAAAGCAAGTATAAGGCAGGAAATAGTAAAGATTATATTAAAGTAGAAATTAATGAAATAGAAAACAGGAAAATCAGTGAAAACAAAAGTTGGTTCTTTGAAAACATTAACAAAATTGTCCAACCTTTATCTAGACTGGGGGTTGCCACACTTTTTCTGTGAAGGTTCAGATAGTAAATATTTGGGGCTTCGAGGGCCACATATGGTTTCTAGCACATAATCTGTTCTACACGCCTTTAAAAATGTAAAAACCATTCCTAGTTTGTAGGCCATATGAAAGCAGGCTGTGGGCCATAGTTTGCCAACTCCTGAACTAGAATGACCATAAAAAAGAAGAGGAACATGTTACTAAAATCAGGAATGAAAACGAGGAACATCACAGCTGACCATACTGAAATTAAAGGATGATTATAAAAAAAGGAAATTAAAAGAATGATTATAAACAACTTCATGCCAACAAATTAGAAAATGTAGATAAAATAGGCAACTTTCTAGAAGGACACAAATTACTGAAAATCTGAATAGAGGTATAACAGGTAAAGAAATTGACTTGGTTTAAAATCCTAAAACCAATTAATGTAGTTGATTAATTTGATTAAAGCTTTCAGCAAACAGTAAATGCAAGGGAACTCTTCAGCTTCTACAAAAAACCTACAGTTCACATCTTACTTAATGTTGAAAAACTGAACACGTCCCTCTAAGATTGGGTAAAAGGCAAAAATGACCATGCTTATCATGTTTCAACATTGCAAAGTAGGTTCTAGCCAAAGCAATCAGGAGAGAAAAATAAATAAAAGGCATCCAGATGGGAAAGGAAGAAGTAAAACTGTCTGTTTGCAATTGATCTGATCTGCATGTAGAGAATAAGCAAAAAATTACTAGAACTAATAAATGAGTTCAGCAAGATCACAAGACATAAGAGGAGACAGGGGAGTGGATGTCACTCAGTGGTTGAGTACCTGCTTCCCATGTATGAGGGCCTGAGTTCAATTCATGGTACCTCCTTAAAAAAATCAATTGTATTTCTATATATTACCAAAGGACAATCTAAAACTAAAATGTTGGAAAGAGTGTCATTCCCAGTAGAATAAAAAAGAATAAAATAGGAATGAATTTAACAAAATAGTGCAGGACTTGTGCACTGAAACCTACAAAACACTGCTGAAAGAAATTAAGATCTAAGTAACTGGAGAAACATGTTCAGTGACTTGAAGTGAACATTATTAACATGGCAGTTCTCTCCAAATTTAACTGTAGTTTCAAAGCAATCTCTATCAAAATCTCAGCTGACTCTTTTTGTAGAAATTAACAAGCTGATCCTAGAATTTATATAAAATGAAAAGGACCCAGAATGGCAAAAACAATCTTGAGAAAAAGCAAAGTTGGAGGACTTCACTTCTAGATTTCTCAATGTCATACAAAGCTGCAATAATCAAGACAGTACGATACTGGCATAAGGAAAGATACATAGATCAGTAGAACAGAATTAAGAGTCTAGAAATAAATCCTTATATTTATAGACAATTGATTTTTGATATAGGAAGTTTACCAGGGAAAGGGTAGTCTTTTCAACATGTAGTGATGGGACAAATGGATAGCTACATGCAGAATGGTGAATTTAGACCTTTACCTCATACCATATATAAAAAATAAGTCAAATAAGTCATACACCTAAAGATCAAATAGCTAAACTATAAACCTCTTAAAAATAAAACATAGGAGTAAAACTTCATGACTGTAATTTAAGTTAGACAAATATTTCTTAGAGCATCAAAACTATAAGCAATAAAGGAAAAAATTTATGAATTGAACTTCATGAAAGTTAAAAACTTTCATGCTTCAAAAGACATCCTGAAGGAGGGAGCTGATGTGTGACTCAGTGGTTGAGTGTCGATTTCCCATATACAAGGTCCCAGGTTCAATCCCTGGCCCCCATACCTGGGGGGGGGAAAAAAAAAAAGACATCATGAAGTGAAAAGACTAACCTCAGACTGGGAGAAAATATTTGCAAACCATATATCCAGAATATATAAAGAGCTCTTAAATTCAACAATAAGAA